>NC_028637.1:32171050-32226654 GCF_001406875.1 Solanum pennellii | reverse complement strand
ATATATATATATATATATATATATATATATATATATATATGTCCTACTTCTAGTCTAACCTACTTTAAGTCTAACCTACAACAATATGTAGCTAATCAAGGGCTGTGATTGATCATTGCAATGTGGAACAGGCCATAAAATGAAACCTCGTTCTGACAAAACTTGTATTAACTGGATCTTGGAAATATCTTGGTTATTAGAAAGAGCCAGACAAATTTTTTCAAGAGAGAGGTTCTAATCCCTGAATATGGCGTAGAGAATGTTGGTTCAGTTCTTAGTGGCTCATATAGATAGTGATGACTAACTAGCACGATAAGATGAGGAAAACTGTCAGTACTCAATTTTCCGATTTTCTTAATAGTTTGGGCATCATACATCAAAAATCAAGTTGAAGTTAAATATAAATTCTTATCTAGTCAAGGAAGTACCATTATAGTTTGAAATTCAAACTAATCTCAAAATTTAATTTATAATACAAGACAAAAGAAAACATAATAAAAAAAAAATTAGCAAGGAAAATTTCAATTAATGTGTGTAGCCAAAATAATATTTTGGAAATTTTAATTAAAGTATTATTAAATGTTAACACCGCTACGGGTTTAACCTCTACTCAAACCCTCCTCCAACTATAAAATTAAATTTGAAAATAAAGGTCTATGACAAACATGAAAAACACTTCACATTTAGGAAGAAATCAAAGCCTTTCCTCCCTTTTTTTCTCTTTTTGAAACTTTATGCACAAAAACTGCATATCCTCTTCGGTTTGATCAACACTCTGAATAGCTAGAAGCAAAAGAAGGTTGTCGAATTTCCACCCAAAGAAATAATCTTCTTTTGCTTCTAGCAATTCAGAGTGTTGATCAAACCTGAGAGGAATCTGCAGTTTTTGAGCATAAAGTTTTAAAAAGGGAGAAAAGACTTTGATTTAATCCTAAATGTGAAGTGGTTTTTTTCATGTTTTGGCCAAGCCCTTTATTATCACCTTGTATAGTTAGAGGACGGGTTTAGTAGAGATTAAAATCGTACAATGGTTAACATTTAATCATACTTAAATTAAATTTTATAAAAAAAAATTTTGGTTGTACACATTAATTGTAATTTTCCTTGATAAATTTTCTTCATTATGTTTTCTTTTCTCTTGTATTATAAATTATATTTTGAGATTAGCCAAAATAATGGGAGTTTCCATGTGGTCCACGCCTATGGGTTCACCGAGGCCACTGGACCAGCCCTGGTGTGTGAGTGGCAAGCCAAGTTGAACAAATTACCTGGGAAGAACAAATCAGGTTAAAGGCAAGACAAGGGCTGGGCATACTGACATTTGTCTATGGGAGGTTCGAGATGAAGTTCATGTGAGTCTACTTTTTTTTTGGGCTTTTTGGCATTGTTTCAACAATTTGTGTCAACTAAAAGGTTCTATGAATAATTGTTTACCAAACAGAAATGATATCTGTCTAGGCAAATGAGCATGGAATTGAGTTTGATTAAATAAAAGAATCAGTTCATTTTGCTATCATATGAGAAAGTTATAACTCTTTTAGTAAAAAATTAAGTTGTTAGTTTCCGGCATAAATATTATTATTTAGGTATTTCAAATTTCATACTGTGTTCAATTGGTATTTTGAGTATGTTGGGAATCTAGAGCTCAGAATGGAGTGATTCTTACCAAATTCTTCTTGATATAATATGGGGGGTAGTATCACATTCTCTCATGATTTCTTCATATGATTTTCTTTTTTTATTCATATATTTCGTGGGGGAAATTGAAGTTTTATCGATTTGAACTCAATCTTTTTATGAAAAATGTATCTTTAGGATTTTTATGTTATGGGCAAACCGATTTTGGGATAAACTTTTGATTCATCAATTATTTTGCTTATATTAACTACATACTAGTCTTGGATACATGCTTCACGCGTTAGTTACGTGAAAATATTATATATGGTATGTTCATAAAATCACACAAGAATATGTATCACAAACTACTCAACGAAAAAATATATAATTTGGAATATATGAACAATCAATCTATTATTTTATGAAATATGTAACCCCTAAACTTAAGATCACTTTTATATCACATAGAATAGTTGAAAACTTAAGAAAAATAGTGCATAAACCCTTCCATATTGTATCAACTTGATCAACTTTGTGAAATTCATGCGCCTAAAATAAACTACACTAATTACTTATAGCATAAAAGAACCATTATCACACAATAAAGAAATTAGTATCAAAATTATTTTTCTAAAATGAGATAATAAAGCCACGTCGATAGAGTAAATGATAATTCTCTATATTCTAAGAATATAGACATAATAAAAAGCAAGAAAAGGTAACATGAACAACTAATAATCTTTTGTTCTGACAAATGTCAACTACTATACCTCACTATCTAATTCAAAGACTTGCTTATATATTTACATTTATATAGAGATACATGAAAGAACACAATAAATTATCATAAATTTACACAGTAATTTTTGGGGGTTGTAAATACAAAAGGAATGAAAACTATGCAAATTATTAGAAATATAGATTCTGGAACTGAAAATGTGTGAATAATTGAAATGTGACCTTTTAATATACAAAAATGATTAAAAAAACTAGAGATAATGCACAAGTACCCCCTCAACCTATGCCCGAAATCTCAGAGACACACTTATATTATACTAAGGTTCTATTACCCCATTGAACTTATTTTATCAATAATTTTCTATCACTTTTCGGCCTACGTGGCACTTTCATGTAGGCCTAACGCTGGTTGACTTTTTTTTTTCAAGATAGTGTTACGTAAGCCGAAAAGGGGTAGAAAATGACTTATAAACTAAGTTAAGGGGGGTAATAGGACCTTAGTATAGTATAAGTGTGTCTATAATTTCGGGTATAGATTGGGGGAGGGGGGTACTTCTGCATTTTCCCCAAAAAATAACAAAACTTCTATGTCATGTATATGCAAAGTTAATTAGAGCCTCAATATCTAAATGTGAAAATCAGAAACACATATAAATTATTTTTAGTAGCTAAGATTTCAATTAATTTCAAGACCAATAGACATATTTAGAAAATTTGTGATCTCAAAAAGAAAGGAGGAAAAATAGAATGTTAAGTGGTAATTGATCCATGTTATTTTGGATAATGACTTATCATTCAAAAATGTATCATTCAACCTTAGTCGAATACAATGTAAAGTGATAATGGATATAAAATATTATACCAATTACAAATATATGCACATAAATGTGCATTAGTAGACTAAAATTGACTTTTGTATCAATATATTTATCAATCTCATTGTTTTTGGCCTTATAATTTCTCATACACCTATAAAATTGATATTACAATTTAAAATTCGGCCCAAACCCATTTAAATAATATGTAGTAACAATTACTAAAAGTTGAAATATAAAGTAATCAAAGAAAGACACTTGAAAAGGAAACTTACTATAACGGCAAGATGGGCTTGAATAAAAATGCAGTATTACTTTTATAAATCCACTTATGGTGACCCTTCATCTTCTATTACAACTCTTAGTTTTCTTTATTTATTAAAGCAATAAAGATCCAAACTTCGTAGAAAGTGAAAGAAAAACTCTTAATCTTTTTGCTTTATATAAACAATATAAGTTCAAACTTCGTAAAAAGTGAAAAACGATTCTTTGTGGATATATATATATATATATATTGAAATTAATGTGCATTAATTTTTCATAAATATATAATAATAATAATGTTGAACATAATATTAAAATTAATGAAAATTTTTACATTTTTATCCACAACTATTATTACTTTACAAGGACATTTTCATCACTCAACATTTAACTTGAGTGTTTTTCACTCACAATAATATTAGTTTCATGTTAATCTGGTTTCGATTAAACATGAATATGCGGTAAAAAATAAAAAGAATGTTATAAATAATTTTTACAAATCATAAAAAGAAAAATATAATATCAAATTCATAATCACAAATAAAAATATCGATAATGTAAAAAAAAAGAGATGCAAATGAGGAATCTATGGCCTATGGAAGGAAAAAGAAGCATGACAAGTATATATTTATACTAATAGGTGTAGTGACTCATAATATTCTTTTCCAGCTTTATTAATAATTTGCATAATTAAGCTGGTAACTTCTATTATTTCATCACAAGTAATAGAAAGTTGAAATATTTAATGTCACAGAAAAAGAAAAAGTATTTAAAATCTAGTTTCCTTTAAATTGACTTTTGTACCTAATTTCTTTATAAATTTATTAATTACATTTTAATTAAATTAATAGCTAATTAATGTATTACTTCTTAAATCAATGTATAATTTTTATAGGAGTACTCTTTCCTCTTTAAACTTTAGCTTTTAACAAATCTAGGAGATGAAAAGACTTTATAACATTTTGATTAATAGATGTTTAATTTATAACTTCGTGCATTGCACATTTTTTCCAAATATTTTATTACAAAATTATATTATAAAATGTTTAGATGGTACATTTTTAGTATTTTCTTTGAGCTAAAATATAAAAATCAAAACATACCAAAAAAAAGCCCCAATAATTTGAAATCAGAAGCTTAGAACTTGATGTTAATGACATAATATTTTAATTTAAAGAAATCTTACACTCTCAAACATATATATATAAAACATACATGTAATAAATCATTATCTCACTAACTGATAATTTTGTATGAAAATTAAAATTAAATTAATACGTACAACTTTCAATTACATTGTAACCAACCGAAAGGTATATATACGTACATTTCGTAAATTCTGTCAATAATTTATTTCCTCGTAAATTAAAAGAATAATGCAGTTACAATGATTCATCAACTTGTAAAATGCCATTGTATATGATCATCTTCATTTATTTTTTTGTTAGTGAGTTAGATTCACATTCTCTTTTTTCTTGTAGGATATTCCATTGATTGTTATTAATGTAATGAGAAAGCTAGAAGTCTGCTTGTCCTTGTGCCAAATACCTTTTTTTTTGGAGAGAATCTAATTATTGTAACATCTCAACTTCTATAAAATGATTTTGTTGACAAATCAAAGAACAATTTTATTAAGAATATATCAACTTGCATAGAAAAAATTATTGCATGTAAGGAACAATGACTTCTGAAAATTGGTACCACTGGAAACAGTTTAAGTTACATTGTTTCACTTACAGCATCATCACTATGAAATATTAGCACCATTTCTTAATTGTATCGATTTGCATTAAAAAAATCAAGTTTAACAAAATAAATTGACATGTTCAATAATTTAGATGTGTTCAAATGAAGATAAAAAAACATTGAGCATAATAAACTCATATTAAAAAATGGAGATAACATGATTACATGAGAAAGGAGAATATATAAAATAGAAAAATGAAGATTCTGCTAATGGAAGATAAAGCACGTTACAAATTAAATAATCCAATAGGTGACCTTTTAGTTTCTTTAACCTAACCCCTGAGTTTTTTTTAAAGAGCATAATAAAAATAGATTACTTAAAAGGCCAAATCATTAATGCTCTATTTTTTGTATTATTTAATTTATTCCAACGCATGTTTTTTTCTAGAATATTCCAATGCATGTTTACCTTTTTATAATAATGACGATAAATTTGCACATGCAAAGATGAATTTGGTCCTTATTGTGTTATTAATTTTAATCAGTATAATATAATAATATGATATGAACTAATATTAAAAGCTAATTACTGAGTATAAGGATAAAATGGTAATTCAACTTTGGATTTGGAGGTTCCCACTTTTAGTAATATATGATAATGATATGCATGAGAATTTGGGGGTTTTCAAATTTGATAAATTGAGGATTTTAAGGTCTATTTATACTCATTTTTTTATGATATTTCATGTTTGAACTTCCCTAAGAATGTGTAAGATATTTTCAATAAATATTTCAGATAAGAGCCGAGGTTTTAGACCCGAGTATTAAAGATTTTTCTTTTGAACATATGTTTTGAGTAAATTATAATTTTGAGTATGATTTCAACTTATTTTTTGATTTGATTTTTATTATTGGGTTTCAGAACCTTTGGTTAACTTCATTTTATATAAATTGCCAAATTTAATCCTAGTTTTTAGGAATGGGTTTTGGGACCAATTTCGCTTGGTTTCCAAGATCATCATATGGGTATTATTGGTTCTCTATTTTTATTGTGATTCCATTTTTGTTTAGATTTTGGTGATTTGAAGACCAATCCAAAAGGGAAAGCTCAAGTGCTGGGTTGAATGATCATTTGTTTGAGCAAGTGGCTCCTTGATCCTTTGTTACGCATATAGAATCTTGTACTCCTTATTGTGTGTGTTGGGGAGTAATGAGAATTAGTGACAGGCTTGATATTCGTGGCCACTCGTGTTGTGACGGAAAAATGAAAACGAAAATCTAACAATAAAGAACACCAAGTTTAACGTGGAAAAACCCTTCAAACCGAAGGTAACCACCACGGGATAGACAAGATCCGAATTGTTTCACTATACCAATAAGAGGGTTACAAATATTCTTCAAATGGTACACAACAAGTGCCAAAAGTGAACAAACAATAGCTACACCAACAAAAGATAAAAAAAAAAAGAAACACCACCCAAAACCCAGCTTCTATTCACGACATAAAGTAGGATCTTGCTGACCTCCGAATCCGATCATCCATTAAGATGTTAGGAACACTCACTTCAAATTTCAGCCCGATCCAACGGTTAGTTAATCAGGAAACACGATCTGAACATTGCTGGTCGAAGAAAAAGATTGCAGCAAAAGAATCCTTTTCTTTCTCTCTTTTCTCTTGTTGAAAGCTCTCTCAAAAACGTCTCTTGTGTACTAATGTCTTTCAAAGACAATACTAATGAGCAATTAATTATTCTCTAAATACCATCCTCTATTTATAGAGTTGTGCTTTTCCTTACAAAGCCAAAACCAACTACAAATAGGATTACAAGTCCAATCCTTTACCTAATAGAATTGGAAACCAAATAAAGAGAATAATTCCAATCCTTTTTCAAGTAGGATTAGGCCACGGACCTTTGGCTGGAACATGGGCAATAGCCCAAAAACTCCCCCTCCAGCCAAGGGGTCAAATGGACTTTAAGTGGAGGAACTTTTGTCAGGCTTCCTGTTTGCCACACTTCTACAAAACTCATGATTGTCTACGATGAGTTTTTTCCACTTATATCTATGAGTATATAACATGACTTCATCATAACCTTCAGGTTCTCCCATATTAGTCAATATAATTACTAATCATGAGAATAACGTGTTGAGCTTCGCTTCTCTCTAGTAGATCTTCTACAAGAGGTTTCCGGAGCATCCAGAGCGGTCATCCCAACATGAGTTGGTTGATTATCAACCCCAACATCATCAGTAGGAACAATTATATGTTCTACACTATCATCATTATTTTGATCATTACCTAGGGTTCTCTCATGTGTAGAAGATGTATCAATAATAGGAATAGGATCAACATTAACTAAGCTCTCATCAGTATGAGAATCTAGTTTCTCAGTCTTGTCAATATCTTCAATAGTTTGATCTTCAAAAGAACACAACATCACGACTTCTAATGAGTTTCTTATCAATTGGATCATAAAAGCGATATCCAAACTTATCTTGACCATAACAAATGAAGATACATTGCTTAGTTTTAACATCCAATTTCGACCTCTTATCTTTTGGAACATGCACACAAGCTTTACACCCAAACACTTTCAAGTGATCATAAGAAACATCCTTATCAAACCAAACTCTGTTTGAAACATCACCATCCAAAGCAACAACATGAGACAAATTAATAACATAAACAACAGTGTTAAGTGCTTCAGCCCAAAAAGAATTTTGATGTTGAGCCTCTGAAAGCACACATCTAACTCTCTCAACTAAAGTTCTATTCATCCTCTCCGCCAAACCATTTAATTTAGGAGTCTTTGGAGGTGTCTTCTGATGACGAATTCCTTGCGATTTGCACTAGTTATCAAAGGGACCAATACACTCACCACCATTATCAGTGCGAATACATTTTAATTTCTTTCCCGTTTGTCTTTCAAATAAGGCTTGAAACTGTTTAAACACATCAAGCACTTGATCATTGGATTTTAAAGGATATACCTAAATCTTGCGAGAATGATCATCACTGAAAGTACCAATGTAAAGTGCACCACTTTTTGACTTCACTTTGAAAGGACCACAGAAATTTGAGTGTATTAGCTCTAATAGCTTAGATTTTCTTGCAGGAGGATGACTGTGAAAAGAAACTCTTTTTTATTTCCCTACTAAGCAATGAACACATCTTTTCACCTTTGTTTGTTTCATACCAGCAAGCAAATTCTTCTTAGCCAAACAGGTGATCCCCCTCTCGATCATATGACTAAGCCATAATTCTGATAAAGTCTCTTTCTCCACCAAATTTAAAGAGTCACCAAGAATCGATCCTTGTGTCACGTATAAATTTGAATGTTTTCTTCCTCGAGCTAAAATCAGTGAGCCTTTGGTGAGCTTCCATTGGTCATTGCACATGTCATTATGATAGACATAATCATCTAGTTGTCCTACATAGATCAAATTTATTGGAATGTCTGGAGCATGCTTGACATTTTGAAGGACCAACATTGAACCGGTATTGGTTTTCAAACAAACAGTGCCAACACCAAACACCTTAATCTCACAACCATTACGCATCTTGAACACCTCAGAGTTAACAAAAGTATAAGATGAAAAGAAGTCTTTTCTTGGTGTGATATGTGAGGTAGCTCAAGAATCTACTGTCCGACTTGTATCTTGAGATACAAAATTGATGACTTCTTTATCAGAAGCGAAGAGAAGGTCATCTTGGACAACAACAACAACATTATTTTTATTGTTTTCTTCCTTCTACCCTTCTTTAAGATCTTGTTTCAATTGTTTACAAAATCTTTTAATATGTCCTTTCTTTCCACAATGATAACATATAATATTTGGATTCTTGAATTTTGACTTGCTTCTGCTTTTACCTCTACTCCTCGAATCTCTTGTCTTATGTCTCCCTCGATCTTCTGTATATAGAACATTTGAATGTGAAGATGTGTCTTGAGATTTTCTTCTAACCTCTTCATTCAACACACCATTCTTTGCATATTCCATAGTCACAATCCCACCAGTGGCAGAATTTGTTAAAGAAACACGAAGATTTTCCCAAGAATCCGGTAGAGTATTAAGAAGCCAAAGTCCTTGTATTTCATCATCAAAATTAACACCCATTTCTGATAGCTGATCAAGAATACCCTGAAAATCATTTATATGATCAAGAATAGGACTGTTCTCCTTGTATTTAAAGGTCATCAATTACTTTAACAAGCACAACTTGTTATTGCCAGTTTTTAAAGCGTAAAACATCTCCAACTTTTTCCACAATGTTCTAGCATGTGTCTCATTCACAATATAGTTGCGAACGTTATCTTCAACCCATTGTCTTATATATCAACATACTTGTTGGTACTCAAATTCCCAATTTTCATCGGTCACATTCTCGGGTTTATGAGCAGAAAAAACCGGAAGATGCATCTTCTTCACGAACAATAGATCTTTCATCTTGCTTTTCCATATACTGTAGTTTCTTTCATTTAGACAAACCAAATTACTCATATTGCCCTACATATAGATAACCTTAGCTCTTGTACCAGTTTTTGTTATGACCGAAAATAAGCAGGTGTAAACGCGGAAGCTATCAATGCAAACCTCGAAAGATCGCGAGTATGAAGACAACGACAAATATACCAAAAGACACAAAGATTTAACGTTGTTCGGTCAATCGACCTACGTCCAGAAAGGAGATGAGCAATCCACTATAAATATGAGAGTACAAAATACATAGGTAAACAACCTTAACCAATTCATTCAGAATACATGGGAGGTTCACACAAGTGATAATGTATCAAGCTTGTGACCTATAAATTTTTCTTTAACCAAAACTTTCAAAGCCCTTAAGACTACATTGTGAATGCTAATTAAGTTAGAAGGAACATGTCTCTATTTATAAAGCCCTAAACCTTTTCCTATTAGAACAAGGATTAGTCAATTCAAAACCTTTTCCTAAAAGGAGAACCTATTTATGGTAAGAAATCAAGGCAAACAAAATCCAACTCATTCATGTTGATTGATGTTAATGATGAAACAAAGAAATAAAAATGCAACTTTGATAAGCAATTTTAGATATATATGCAGCATGATCCAACAATGATTTTACTGTGGAAACCATCCTTATTGTAGAGAAGAAAAAACCGTGCCAAAACCTCACCAACTTCACTAAGCAATTTTTGATTACAACTCAATAATCAAAGGGACTAACTCTAGTAACTTAAAACTCTTCAACAATTAACTAAAATTGTAAACTCTACTCATGAAGAAGTCAACCCCGCTTCTTGTTATAATTCTCTCTAACTCACTCTCTCAATTTGAAAAATAAGTCCTAAACACTGATTCAAAGTTGAAACACTGCAAACTAACCTTCATAAAGAAATCCTAACTATAGTTATTCTTTCTTTTCTCCTTTTTGATCTCTGAAGTCACTCTGCCTTTGCTAGAAAAATTCTCTTGATTTGTGATAGCAAAAGCCCGTCTTCTCTTCTTTGACATTGTCTTTTATCGAAGTGGATTAAACCTTGGTAAAATCCTATAAGGAAAGCAATTATTTATTCTTAGAAATATAGTCCTTTTCCTCATAGAATTTGTTTGTCTCTTTCCTTTTTTCGCATGGAAGTCATCTGCTATTTTATTTTTCCTTGTTTGTTAAGGATTATTGTTTAATATGGAAGCGAAGTATCTTGAATGGAGTTGGGATTCTGAAGGCTAGTAGATAAAATTCCCCAAAAGTTTACTACTAAAGGTAGCTTTTGCAACTGTGATATATGAACTGTGGGTGGAAAGAACAAACAAGAGTTTTAAGCAATAGGAGCACAGGGAAGAAGAAGTTGGTGCATAGCATTAAACTACCCTTTGTATTAGAGTTAGATCTAATAACAAACTCTTTGATTATATTTGTAAGTTTTAATATGCTTGATATTCTGAATGAGAAGGAGGTACATAGGTTTTTGCATTAGATGAGCCTTTAAAGGCATATGTTCTTGATCTGTATTTGCTTACTTGGTGATTGATAAAATGTAATAGTTAATTGCCAAAAAAAGGATTATTGTTTAAAACATCTTTTCCTATTTTAGATGTGAATGAGAAATCTCTTTCCGCCTTTTAATATTACGTCTAGTATATGCTTGGAAATTTGGTTCATGTTGTCATCATCAAAGGTTATTTGACATTTTGGTCAAGTCATCAATTTCTTCTTTTTTGATGGTAAAAAATAAACTCCTTTTGCTTCGCCTGTTTCAACAAAACACTCCAAAACACTCTTCCCCTTTTGACACATGAAAAAGAGAGAAAGATTAAAAAAAAAAGATCATAACAAACTCGAAGCCACAAGGGCACACTCAGCCAAGGCAAACAGAGAAACGAATAAAATCTAAAGATATTAGCCATCAAATCAAATTACAAAGAAATAAACCCAAGCAAAGATAGATGATTAACCAAGACATGATGCACAATGTTTAAGATCAGTAGGACCTCAAACAAAATATCCACTAGACTTCTCGCCACATGTGTGTTTTGGAAGGATGCAGCACACACATGCCTGGCAACATTTTTGAAGAGTCTGAGCATAAGAGATTGTGTCGTTTTGATTTTTTTCCCTGTATATGTGTATGGTGCAAAGAGGTATTTTACATACATACGTTCCTGTTAATGAACTAATTCTACATGTTATGTACTGCCTTTGAGAACATATACCATGTTCGTACTAGCCACACTTCACTAAACAACCAAGCATGGTTTGAACAGTTTAGGAAGAAAACTTCCAACTCTTTCTTGTGATATCAGAACACTCTGATTTAACTACACACTGAAGAGATCAATATCCCCTTCACTAACTTTGCATAATATGAAGCACGACGTAGACATATCCACTTCTGGATTTCAGAACGAACTCAGGAAGAAGTATGGAAGATTCATATCATTCAATTTCTGTTATGATGTCACAACACAAAATTGGAGAAAACAAGAAATTAATGGGCTTCTTATGTGTATAGATGTAGAACAATCAAAGGTAACGGAACTCATTCATATGCTTTTTGTCATTAACTGAAATCCAATGAGTTAAAATAATCTAGCTTCTCTCAACTCGAGATAAATTCACACATTGCTCTCTGAACTTATCTCTCTCTATATAAAAGAATCCCTCTTTGAAATGTTTGCTGCCTTTAATAAGACTAGTCATTTGGAATAGGACATAACAGTAAATAAGAGAATACCAAGAATTACTATTTTCATCAACTCTGTAGAACTTATGCACAAGATATATTTTCATTGATCTAAAATTTGGAATTAATGCGTTTTAAGTGCAAAATTGTGCTTTAGCCGCCAGCCTCAATTCCTTAAAGAATTTCAACATTCAAAATAAAGATACAAGATGAGTTTTGGAGAAAGAAAAGGGGTCAATTCCTTAAGAATTAATGTTTGAAATTTTTTTCATGGCTTCTTGCTAAGTTGTTAATGCGTTTTAAGTGTGTTTCCCGACTAAGTAATTCAATTGTATCAGAGTCAAACTTTGTGTTAGCGTGATGGAAATCTAAATATTGTATATATTAATGTTATTAGATAGTGATATAAATTAGCATGATCATATAGATTTGTTGTAGTATTAAAAGAATAAATATTGATATAGAATAACGAATTTGGAGGGATTGAATAGCAGATTTGTAAAGATAGAATAGATAATCTTTAGGGATAGAAATCAGATTTGTAGAGAATAGCTGATCTTTAGGGATAGAAATGACGGATCTTTAGCGATGTGTAATCTTTATTCTCACTATATTATGGAAAGACTCTCACTTTGAGAGACATTCAACAGAAAATTGACATGGTATCAGAGCCTTCTCTTGAATGTCTTGTTTCATAGAGTCTCTGTGGTTCCTTTTAATTATTTTTTTTGAAAATCTTGGTTTTTTGTTGACTGTTTGTGATCAATCAGTCCTACCACCTAGGACTTTTGCTCTTGTTCATTCTAGTTGCTTTCGTGATTCTCTGTAGTTTTCATAGCTACTCAAAAGGATGAATTCACATCACTTTGAATCCTTCAGTGTTAGTTTCACTGGAAAAAACTATTATTTTTGAGAGTTTCAGTTTCAGTTATTTATCATCGGCAAAGAACTGTGGGGCCATATAGATTGAAGCGATCCTGCTCCTATTGATACATCAAAGCTACGTGAATGAAAGATTAAAGATGCTCGGGTGATGACATGGATTATAGGGTCAATTGACCCTCTTATTGTTCTAAATATCAGGCCGTATAAGACAGCTAAGGCCATGTGGGATTACTTATAAAAGGTTTACAACCAAGATAATAGCGCAAGATGCTTTCAGTTAGAGTATGAAATTGTTAATTACTCTCAAGAAGGTCTTTCTGTTCAAGATTATTTTTTTTTGATTTCAGAACTTATGGGTTGAATTCATGGATATTGTCTATGACAAAATACCTACTGAATCTCTATCACTGATTCAGGGAATTAATGAGCGAAGCAAGCGAGACCAATTTTTGATGAAATTATGCTCTGACTTTGAGAGTGTTCACTCTAAATTAATGAATCGTAACCCGTATCCCTCTTTGGATATTTTCTGTAGGGAATTACTTTTTGAAAAGCAATGTCTTGTCACACAAAATTCTTTCAAGAAGCAAAATGACGTCACTGTTGCATTTATTGCTCAAGGTAAAGGAAAGGGCAGGGATATGAGTAGAACTCAATGCTGCAGTTGGAAGGAATATGGGCATATTGCTAGCAATTTGAGTAAGATATTCTATAACTATTGTAAACAACAAGGACACATTATCAAAGAGTGTCCCACGCGCCCTCAAAATCGTACAGTCAACAGTTTTCAAGATAGGATAAATGGTTCCACTAGTGATACCTCATCTTCAGGACAAGTTCATACTCCTGAAATGTTTTAACAAATGATCGTCTCAGCCTTTTCAGCATTGGGATTACAAGGTAATGATGTTACATCTGATTTTTGGATTGTTGATTCAGGTGCTTCTAATTGTATGAACAACTTAATGAGCATCCTAAAAAATGTTCGTAAGTATCAAGGTCCATCACAAATACAGATTGCCAGTTGTAGTAATTTACCCATTACCAAGGTTGGGGATATTACTCCAACTTTCAAGAATGTTTTTGTTTTACCAAAGCTCTCAACTAGTCTTAATTAAGTTGGACAATTGGTAGATAACAATTGTGATGTGAATTTTTCTCGTAATGGTTGTCTTGTGCAGGATCAGGTGTCGGGGACGATAATCACAAAGGGGCCTAAAGTTGGATGATTGTTTCCTATACACTTTTCTATTCTTCCTATTCTATCTTTTGCTTGTACTTCTACTGCTAGTAAGACTGAGATTTGACAGAAGCATCTAGAACATCCAAATTTTGTTGTGTTGTCTCATATATCAAATCTGGTTTATTGGTAAAAAAATGAATTTTCAATTGCTTCCATTGATGGTTTTACTTTTAAATTAGGCAAAAGTAAAACTCTGTCTTTTTCTAATTTTTGTAGTCGTGCTACAAAGTGTTTTGATGTCATTCCTAGTGATGTTTCAGGCATCTCACCAATTATTTCTCATGCTCATTTCAAATACTTTGTGACATTCATAGAAGATTATAGTCAGTTTACGTGGGTGTATATTCTTCAATCCAAATCTGAGGTATTTTCCATGTTCAAGATATTTTTGGCTTTCATTGAGACTAAATTTTCTACGTGCATCAAATTATTAAGATTTGATTCTGGTGGAGAATATATGTCTTATATATTCAAAAAAAATCTTACTTGACAAAGGAATTGTCTCACAACTCTCTTGTCCATATACACCACAACAAAATGAAGTTGTTGAACCTAAAAATTGCCATCTTTTAGATGTCACTCGTACTTTGTTGATTAAGTCCTTTGTACAATCTAAATGTTGGATGGAAGCTTTGTCTAATGTTGTCTATTTAATAAATAGATTGCCACTTAAAGTGCTAAATTTTGAGTCTCCATATTTTCGTCTTCATCACCAAAATCTTAACAATAGTGAGTTTCATGCATTTGGTTGTATTTGTTTTGTGCATTTGCCTCCTTCTCAGCACAATAAACTTTCTTTACAATCTACTAAATGTTCTTTTACGGGTTATAGTACTTCACAAAAAGGTTTTATTTGCTATGATCCATGTTCTCACAAATTTTGCATTTCTAGAAATGTTGTTTTCTTTGAGAATCAGTATTTCTTTCCTATGATTGTCGATTCATCTTCTACTTCTCCTGTTCTTCCTGCTTTTTAAGATTTATCATCTTCTCTTAAGAGGTTCAAACCTGGATTTGTGTATGAACGACGTCGACCAACTTTTTCCTATCCCGACACTGATCCATTGCCTGAAACTGTACCACAACTAGAATATGAGAATTCTTCAAGATCTGGTCCTATTGAGCTTACTCGTCGCTCTACCAGAGTATCGCGTACTCCCGATTGGTATGGATTTTCCTCTACTTTATCTAACATTTTTGTTCCAACTTGTTACTCACAAGCTTCCAAGCATGACTGTTGGCAGAAAGCAATGGAGGAAGAACTTTTGGATCTTTAAGAAAATGACACAGGGAACATTGTTTCATGTCCTTCAAATGTCTGCCCTATTGGATGTAAATGGGTTTATTCATTCAAACTCCGTTCAGGTGGAACTGTTGATCGATACAACGCTCGATTGGTTGTTCTTGGTAACAAACAAGAGTATGGGGTGGACTATGAGAAGACTTTTGCACCCATAGCAAAAATTACTATGTTGCAAACTATTATTGCCATTGTTGCTTCACAAATTTGGTCTCTTTATCAAACGGATGTCAAAAATGCTTTTCTCCATGGTGATCTCAAAGAAGATATTTACATAAAATCACCACATTGTTTGTTCTTAACGCCTACATTAGATGTATGCAAGTTGAAGAGGTCTTTGTATAGATTAAAACAAGCTCAAAGAGCTTGGTTTGATAAGTTCCGTTCTAGTTTGCTATAGTTTTCTTTTGAGCAGAGCAAATATGACTCATCTTTGTTTCTTCGAAAAGCATCTGCAGATTGTGTTCTTCATTTGGTGTATGTATTTAGATTATTATCACAGGAACCGATTCTTCACTAATCACTAGCCTCCAACAACAACTTAAAGATTTTTTTCATATGAAAGATCTTGGTACTCTTACATATTTTTTGGGTTCGGAAGTTCATAATGTTGCTTCAGGTGTGTTTCTAAACCAGCACAAATATGCTCAAGATCTGATTCCTTTGGCTGGTCATCAAGATTCCTCCTCCGTACATACTCCATTGGAATTGAATGTGAAGTATCGTTGTGAGGAAGGCGATAACTATGCTTCGATAATTAGTTGGGAATCTAAATTACGTTACTATTACTCAGCCTGATATCTCTTTTGCAGTTCAACAAGTTAGTCAGCTTATGCAAGCTCCCCGTCATCTCCATTTGGTGGTTGTTCGTCGCATCATTCGGTATCTTCTAGAAGCATCTACTCGTGGATTATTCTTTCCAAGTGGTTCCCCTATTCGTCTTAATGCTTTTAGTGATTCTGACTGGGCGGGATATCCTGATACTCGTCATTCAGTAACTGGTTGGTGCATGTTTATTGGAGAGTCATTAATATCTTGGAAGAGTAAAAAGCAAGATCGTGTGTCAAAATCTTCAACAGAGGCTGAATATCGATCCATGTCTACTGCTTGCTTTGAGGTTGTATGGCTTCGTAGATTACTTGCTGAGATTGGATTTTCTCAATCTCATCCTACTCCTCTCCATGCTGATAATACAAGTTCTATTTAAATTGCTACTAATCCAGTTTTTCATGAGAAGACCAAACACATATAAGTAGATTGTCATTATATACGAGAAGATGTAGACAAAGGAGTCATTACTCTTCCACATGTATCCAGTGATCTTCAAATAGCTGCTGCATTTACAAAATATATGGCACGACAACGCCATCAGTTTCTAGTAGGCAAGTTGATGCTTCTTGATCCACCGACATCAATTTGAAGGGGGATGTTAAAATGATGGAAATCTAAATAATTGTATATATTAGTATATTTAGATAGTGATATAAATCAGCATGATTATATATTTATATTTGTTATAGAATCAAAGGAATAAATATTGTGATAGAATAACGGATTTGGAGGGATTGAATAGCAGATTTGTAGGATAGAATAGATAATCTTTAGGGATAGAAAGCATATTTGTAGAGATATAATAGCTGATCTTTAGGGATAGAAATGATGGATCTTTAGGGATATGTAATCTTTATTCTCACTATATAATGGAAAGACTCTCACTTTGAGAGATATTCAGCAGAAATTGACAGTGGATTTCCATACTTTACTGTTATGCTTCAACTTTCTCGCCATCCAAGGAAAAGTTTGATCAGTGGTATCAGTTGAAAAGCTCTTATTGGCTCAAGTAAATATTTTTCGATCTAAAGAAAGTAGACAGGATAAGGAAAACGGAACCCGTTAAACAATAAAACACCAACACTGGTTTCAGTTGTATGCAACTTTTGTGACCCTAAATGATGAAAGCGAGACTAGCAGATTTTTAAGGAGAATGTTAGTTCTGTTCTTAGTAATATGGTGATGATGAAGACGATGCAAACTACTTGAAAACAGAATACCTCTCATTGAGTTATTTCATTGGTTCCATGTGAAGAAGGGAGGCAGAGGCAGAGGCTATTGTATCAGAAAAGTAACTTTTGCGTCTTAGATAACAAAAACAGAGTTACTTTCTTGCTCATTTTCTATTAGTCAAGTAACCAGCTCGAAATAATGGTACAATATGAAAAATATGGGCTAACAGATGGAACGTAATGTTCAAAGCCAAAACACACAATTGAGTAATAGAACTACCACTGATTGCAAATGTAATATATGGTTCCATGTGGAGGGGACGCCAATGATATTACATGCTTTCTTTAATATATGACCTCTAATTTAGCCTTCACCTTTATCAACTCGTAATACTACATTGACTCATGATATGCATTCCACAATGCAATAGTTTCGGATATATCAGTCAGTTGTTTTAGTTTTAATTGGATTGGTCAAATTGATTTTGTTTCAGATTTTTCAGCTATACACCATTAATAAAGTGATAGATAACTCCACTAACAGAATCTGTATGGATGGTTTTAACACCTTCTCTGTGCACAAATCCTGTTGATCTCGAAAGTTTGCTGTTATGGTTCACTGGTTTTAAATTACAAAGGGAGCATCGTATTGAAAGTTGGGTTTTATTTGCCCTAAATTTCTTACAATAAATAGGTTTTACTTTAAGGAAAAGGTTTTGGATTGACTAATCCTTTTTCTGGTAGGAAAAGGTTTAGGACTCTATAAATAGAGGAATGTTCCTTCTAACTTAATCAGCATTCACAATGTAGTCTTACGAGCATTGAGTGTTTGGTTAGGGGGAGAATTTATGGGTCACAAGTTGGATACGTTATCACTTGTGTGAACCTCCCATGTATTCTGAGTGAATTTGGTTGAGGTTGTTTCCCTTTGTATTTTGTACTCTCATATTTATAGTGGATTGCTCATCTCCTTTGTGGACGTAGGTCGATTGACCGAACCACGTTAAATCTTTGTGTCTTTATTGGTATATTTCTCGTTTGTCTTCTTACTCGTGATCTTTTGAGGTTTGCTTTGCTAGTTTCCGCGTTTACACCTGCTTATTTTCGGTCCTAACAAGTGGTATCAGAACCAGATTCAATGATGGAGTCATGTTCAGTGGTTCGATAATCGATTATTGAACCAGGTTAGAAAGAGGTGTTCATCTTGACGGGTGTAGTTCTAGCCGAAACCTTTTTGACAGTAATGAAGATTTTGTTGGAGAAATTGTTTCAGAGAGGTTCTCTGTGTTGAGGCATAAATTTTGCAAAGGAGATTATGGAGAGGAGAAGCAAGTTGTTGAAGATTAAGTGAAGAAGGTGGAAAAATTTATTTTGTCAGAAATTCAGGCCAAGGGGGAGATTTGTTGGGTTTTATTTGCCTTAAATTTCTTACCATAAATAGGTTTTCCTTTAAGGAAAAGGTTTTGGATTGACTAATCCTTTTTCTGGTAGGAAAAGGTTTAGGACTCTATAAATAGAGGAATGTTCCTTCTAACTTAATCAGCATTCAGAATGTAGTCTTAAGAGCTTTGGGAGTTTGGTTAGGGGGAGAATTTATGGGTCACAAGTTGGATACGTTATCACTTGTGTGAACCTCCCATGTATTCTGAGTGAATTTGGTTGAGGTTGTTTCCCTCTGTATTTTGTACTCTCATATTTATAGTGGATTGCTCATCTCCTTTGTGGACGTAGGTCGATTGACCGAACCACGTTAAATCTTTGTGTCTTTTGGTATATTTCTCGTTTGTCTTCTTACTCGTGATCTTTTGAGGTTTGCTTTGCTAGTTTCCACGTTTACACCTGCTTATTTTCGGTCCTAACATTGAATTCAGATGCATACGAGGAACTCTATTGTTTTGTCCATAGGGTTATCCAAATCAAAGAAAAGAAACAAACTAGTTAAACATGGAGTAACAATAATCTGAGAGTGAGTGCACAAATGTATGTATAAAGGTATGTGACATAACAACAGAGGTTATGTAGGTTCTTTACCATTTTACACATGAACTCATATATGTATTTTCGGTTAAAGATGAGATATATACCTTCCAACTCTTTCTTCTGACATCATAACACCCGCATTTAAGAGATCAATATAAGCATTACTTTTTAAATAAGGGGTATATCAATTGTAAATAGCAAAATTGAAGGGTATATTTAGCTTTTCCCCCTGTTTAATAGAAATAATTGAAATATAACATATATCTATACATGTAGAGACAAATTCCCACAGGCCAGATGGCTCTATCAACTCGTCTCTCTTATAGAAGAACCCCTCTATCAAATGTTGCTGCCTTTAACAAGAATAGTCAGCTCTAATAGGAAATTTAAAAAATACACAATATTTTCACTTCAAAGACTTGCAATATTTAGAATGTAATCTCTTATGCCACAACTTTGTTTTGTCATAGCATTACTACATGAATGAACAAAATATTATCGTAAAATGAAACAGTTGTTGAAAGGTCATCAACAAGACATTTGACATACAAGCACTCATGAATACCTTCCAGTTTGATCAAACTTACCCAAAGGGAACAAGACTTTCAACATAAGTATAAATGCCTTTGATGTCGTTTTGCTTAGGAGGCCCTTGATTTTCAATTTTTTCCAACTCTTTCTTGTAAAATCATAACACAAACAACATAAATCACCTGAGTTCACGACAAATACAATCTCCCCATCGAAGAATGATGCAATTCTAGTCTCTCTAGTGTTCCGTATCAAGGGAAACAAAATAATATGTCTCTCCCATTCTCTTTTTGTAGTCTTCTTTAAAATCCTTAAGTCAAAGTATCCTCTTACCCATTTTCTGTAATCTATGACCCTAGTTTACCCTTCACCTCGATCAATTGGTAATTGTACATGAACTCAATTGCATCCCAGAATGCAATATTTTCGATTTTTTCAGATTTAACATCAAATGCAACTATAGATATATAATCGGCCATATCAAATTGATAGGCAAACACTAGGCATACAATACAAGATACATGGAAAAATGTTGTGAGTGTCTCTCCATGATTTGTCTATGCCTAAAGTGAAAACTCAGTACTTTGTGCGCCTTTATCGAGGATGATATGTTGTCTGTAGAACTTTGTACTTATTTTATTTTGACTCAAAACCTAATGAAAATGTATTCCAGCATTTTCCTTCATCTGGGCTGGGCAGAAATCTTACTTGTTTTGTGCTGGGATTGCAAATTGCAGTAGGTTGCATACACATGATTCCCAAGCAAAAAATAAACCATTAACACAATTCAGATGAGAATATGCAAGGATACAGTTGTAAAGATTGTCAAGTTGAAGAACAAAGGCAGAGACTTTTTCATAATGTTGCCGGAAGAACTCATAACGTTGAAGGTTGACTGGCGGCTAAATTTTTTTTTCCTTCTAGCCTCTAATGTTCCCTTTTCCTCTCTGTTTCCTGGCAGGACTCTATTTATTTTTATATTCTTTGTAGTACATTACAACTAGGACTGCCTAAAATTTTGAATTTTATTTTATTTTAGTTTAACATTGTAAAAAAAATATTTTTGCAAAGGAACTGAAATTATTATTTTTTAAAAACCCAATTTTTTTTGCTGCAAAGTCATACGACCGTAGGAACAGTAAGTATGGTAACACAACAGAGCTTGTGTTTATTGTTCACAATTATTGTAAGTTTGAGTTATATATACTTCTTAAGCCCAAAATTTAATTGAACGATATGTGGGGAAATTCAAGTCCAAAACATAGTCTTGAATTTATTCACGTCAAAATTATTTGGGAAATCTGTAGTTACCGAGTTTGAAAATATTTTTGTTTAGACTCCTCATGATGGTCTTTCATCAAAAGATGGAAGCAACGAGGAAACCATGGACCAAAGTTACGGTAATCTCGTCCTAATGGATGGTTTGAGAATGCAGCAAAATGGAGTGCAGTGTATATAATAATCTGTGCTTGAGTGCACAAATGTATTGACATAACAACAGAGGTTATATATACCTGTATGTCTATTAATGGACTTATTCTACATGTTATGTAGGTGCTTTACCATTCATATATGTATTTGCGGTTAAAGATGAGATATATACCGTGCCCTCCCCTAGCGAGACTTTACTAAATAGCCAAAACTTTTTCAATGGCTATGTCTTTTACCTTATTTGTGAGGCAACTGAAGAAGAGTTAGAAAATAGCCAATTGGAAAAGCCAAAACTTGAATCTTTAGATCATTCAATTGAACGATATGTGAGGGAATTGAAGTCCAAAATACAGTATTGAATTTAATCAAGACAAAATCATTTGCGAAATCTGCAGATACCGAGTTTGAAAATATTTTTGTACAGGCCATTTGATGGAAGAAACATGAGAAAGAGAGTATGGTATCTGAAATGAGGATCTACCGATCCATAACTCAGAAAATCCTGTGTCCAACAGGCCCGAATTAACAGCAGCATGTGCTGAAACTTTTTTTTTCTATGACTGCTCCCGTTTCTCCTTTCTCCCCTGCTTAGGAGAATTTTTTTCCGAGACAGAAGTTTGATCACTAGGGGTCAGTGGTATCACCTGAACTGCTCTTATTGTCGATCTGAAAATAGTAGACAGGTTCAAGTAGATACTCTTATTGGTATATGTCAAAAGAGAATGTCACCTTCGTGAAACTACATCACTCTTAAAAGGACCTTTGGATAAATCCATTTAAACAAAACAAACTAACAGAAGTCTTAAAAGGGCCAAAAATGCCTTTTGACTATCATAGAAGGTCTCTATTATATCCTTCATTTATCTATTTTGCTAAAAATTGCCCCAAAGTGTACGAAACAAACTGTAGCTCCAAAGCGCATACAAAATCCGTACATGCTGAACAGCTCTCATTGGTTCAGAAAGAGCTTGATAGATTGTTCTATTTTATTGTCAATACAGCAGTTCATTTATGCCTCCATCACCTACTTCTGGTTTTGGACGGGGAGTCAGTGAAACAAATTTTCTTGCACTACATCAGTTAAGGTTCTGAAAAAGTTAATTTTATGATACATAGGCTAAGGAAACACAAGTTGAGATCAGTGAAGCAGTTGTTGATGGGGAGATTCCCATGATTTCATTTTGTGCTCTCACTCGCTATATATAATGATAAGCAACTAATCCAGATCCTTTTACATGGAGGATAGAGTCACAATTTCATTGATGTGGAAAC
The DNA here is from genome assembly GCF_001406875.1 of Solanum pennellii. Lineage (NCBI taxonomy): Eukaryota > Viridiplantae > Streptophyta > Magnoliopsida > Solanales > Solanaceae > Solanum > Solanum pennellii. The sequence continues at coordinate 32,203,726 of NC_028637.1, read as the reverse complement.
AGGGGTACCTACTAAGGTCGGATATGTGACTTTGGGTAAGTACACCATAGAAACCACATCTGGAACATTCAAGGATTTCTTGCCGCATCCGTGTTGGATTCTCCACAATGTACTACTTTTGAAGGATCCGACACGTACATTTTTTAAGAGTTCGGACATTATAAATTGTCTGGACTTGATAGCTTTCCCTGTGGACAAGTATGATGTGGTGTTTCAAAACAATAGATACAGTTAGCATGGACTATACAGATCTTACTAGCACATTCAACTTCGAAGAAAATCAACATTTATTAAATGGGTCTCAGGAGTAGTTCAATTCAGTACTCGTATTTCTGTTCTTAGTTGTAATAGTTCAAAGTCATTAATATAAATCATAATATTGTCCCAAAAAAGGATATTCTTTGATTTTATTCTTAGTTCAGATCTTGATTCGTAGGGTTTACATCAATGGAATTCTTTATAAGTTTGTTATCCATAAAAGAATTGTTGTAGCTGCATTTTATGTAAAAACTGAAAATAGAGGTGAAGGGTCACTAGCCGTCATTGAATATGAAGCAGGACATAGACATATCCACTTGTGGATTTTAGAACAAACTCAGGAAGAAGTATATAAGATTCATATCATTCACTTTCCTTCAATATTATCATGCACTTCTTGTGATTGGAAGAATTAATTCATGGTGAACTTAAGGTTGGGTGCTTTATGTTTCTGTGATGACGTCATAAGACAAAATTGGAGAAAATTAGAAATTAATGGGCTTTGTAAGTGTTAGTTCGAAGTTGAGTTGAAGATGTTAGATCAAACATGTCATGAAATTTTGATGATTTAACAAACTTATCGATCTAACAAGGAACCATATCCTTGTTATTGGAACTGCTGACAGTTTGATGAATTATAAACTCAATGTGAGGTATATTTGTGTGATATCATCAAAAAGGGAGGAAAATGTTATATTCTATGTATTTTGATGATCCTCAAAATGCGGGGACCTGTTCCCTGTCAGAGTGCTCTCGTCCAAATACAAATGGGGTACAACTGTAAAAGTTGTCATGTCAGGTGGTAGGTGAAAAGTGCAGTGTCCTACCCCAATAAGAAGAGCAGACAAGATTGTATGTTTCAGTACCTCACAAATGCAGGTACCCAGTCCCAGGCAAAGTTTCCTCCATCAGATGCATAATTGGTTAAAATTGTAAAGCTGTCACGTCAGAGGTTGGTGAGGCGTCAGCGTACTACACCAATCAGAATGGAGCACAGTGTTTGTCCAACGGGTAATAACTCTTTATGTTTTATATTTTTAGCATGACAAAAACCATATTAAATTAATTCATCTAAGGAAGGAAGTCATCCAACAAGCCTTTTCAAGAACTCACAAAGATGTCTGTAAGGGACCTGGTCCCCGCAAGACTGCAACATGAAAATATGACGAGACAACTGTCAGAAAAGCTGCCACCTCTGATGCGGTAGGTGCACATCTTTTCTGAACTCCAGGCCTTCAGCCAATGGGATTGTCTCAACGAATTTATGGTGATTTAAATTATCTCTTTCCAACGAACACAAATTCATGATTTGACAAACTTAACTTGGATTTTCTATCAAAATTCATAATCATGAAAAGTGAAGGTCATCTTCAAGGAAGAACACTGCTCAACAACAAGGAACCAGATGGAGTGCTAAAGAGTCTTGTTTTATTTAGAGCTTAGTGTCTTGTGTGTTTACATTGTAAATTTGTTCCTAATCTATAAAGGATTCAGATATTTGTTTCGAGTTTGTAAGATTCTAAATCAGTTAAGGTTAATTGATTTAGTGGGCAACATTGTTTTGTTGCTTAGTCAAATTCTAAGTCATCTATAGTTAGGTGGTTTAGAGGGCGGTGTGGAATCCGCTTAGCAAATTCTATGTTATCTAGGGGTGATAGCTTTGTGGGTGGTGTAGTATCCGCATAGGCTCTTCGAGTAATATGTAGATTACTTGATCGTAGATTAATAACTTTTTCTCACATTAGTTGTAACCGGGTTTCACTTTTGCATGAGAAGATTAGTGAAGACGGTTAAAAATCCTGTGCAACAGGTCGTAGTTTTACTCCCTTGAGCAAGGAGATTTCCACGTAAACTGCCTGTGCATGTTCTCCTTGTTGTTTACTCTTCTGCACGACTTTTGCTGTGTCAAGGGACCTGGTCCGCTGACTTGTAGTGGACGCACATATTTCAACACTAAGTATATAGATGTAAAATAATCAAAAGGTAACAGCACTCATTCATATGCTTTTTGTCTTAAACAGAAATCCAATGAGTTAAAATAAACTAACTTGTCTCAACTCGAGACAAATTTTCACATTGCTCTCTCAACTCGTCTCTTTCTATATTAAAAGAAAAATCCCTCTTTCAAATGTTTGCTGCCTTTAGCAAGACTAGTCAGTTTGAATGGGAAATTAACAGTAAATAAGACAATACCAAAAATTAGTATTTTCATAAACTCTATAGAACAGATGCACAATACATATATATTTTCATTGATCAAAAATTGGGAATTAATGTTTTACACGTACACTAAACTAAAATAGTAATTAATTAGAAAAGCATGACTTAGAGACGGCATATTAGTCAAAATATATTAATTTTTCATTAGTAATAAAATAATAAAATAGTTAAAAAAAGATTAAAATAAGAAAGGTAGCCAATATTTTGTGTGTAGGGTTTTTAAATGAACTCTAGCCGCCTGCCTCAATTCCTCAATGAAATTCAACATTCACAACAAGATGAGTTTTGGACAAAGAGAATCGTCAATTCCTCAAGAGTTAATATTTGAAGTTTTCTCATGGCTTCCTGCTAAGTTGTTAGTGTATTTCTAATGCATTTCCCGACTAAGTAATTCAATTGTATCCCAGTCAAATTTTGTGGATATCCATAGTTGTCGTCCGGTGGAACAAAGTTCTTTCTCCACTGAATGCATTATACGCGGTTAAGAAGGAACATGGAAATATCTTTTCCTCCCTTTTTCAAACGGAGAGATTTGATGTACTCTATAGTTGTTCAAATTATTTGTTGGATTCAGTTAATGGTTTATTTTATATTTGGGAACCATCATTTATGCAACTTGCTGCAATTTTCAATCCCAGCACAAGGAACGCAAGATTTCTTTCCTACCCAAATAAATATATTTCTTGGTATAAGTATTCATTAGGTTTTGAGCCACAAAAGAAGAAACACAAAGTGTTTGTCAGCAACACTACCACAAGGGTATAGAAAATAGTGTGTTTTAACTTTAGGCACAAATGAATCATAGAGAGAGACTCAAAGCATTCCTCCTTCTTCTCCGCATTCTCTGCGTATGTTTGCATTATCGGAGTTATCTATCAGTTTATTATCAGTGCTACAATTGATGTCAAATATGAAAATTTCGAAATTATTACGAGTTGTTAGAGGTGAGTGGTATATTAGGGGTTATAGATTATGGGTACTGGGTAGATGGATTCATTGACTTATGGATTTTCAAGAAGACTCCCGAAAAAGAATGGCATAAACATATGATTCAATTTCCTTCAATATGGAAAAACTTAGTGTCTGGACCTATATCATCCTACATGTCCCGTGATGCGGAGATCCTATTCGTGCTTAACTTAAATTCAGGTGCTTTATGTTCGTGTTATGATGTCAATACAATGATGTGGAGAGAATTAGGAATGAAGGGGCTTCCGGAGAAGACCAATATAAAAGGAATCTATAGTTATGAAGAAAGAATAGTAACATACGATAGAAAACATGACTATCTTTGGGTAATTGTCATTGGAATGATTTCCATTTCTCAATTCAGAGTTTAATGCATTTTTAGTTCATACTCTCGAATCGCTATTGCTAATTTAAACGTTTCCATCCTAAAATCTTGTTTTGTTTTCCGATAAAACAAATGAACTTTTTCATTAATAGAAAGGTATGTAACACTAAATCAATCTTTAGCAGATGACAAATTTTTATTATGCAATTACACTTTCCTCTTGCACATCATCCGGTTAATCTCGAAATGTTGTCCGAGATGGAAGTTTGATCAGTGGTATCAGCTGAACTGCTTTGATTGGTTCAAGTAAATATTTGTCGATTTTAAGAAAGTAGACAGGATGAGGAAAATGGAACACTGTTCGCATATGTGTATGGTGTACACTGCCACACTTCATATATTTGTATGGTGTATAGAGCGATTTGATATAACAGTAAAATCAGATTTATTGAGACGCTAATTTAAAACTAAATGATAAATATTATTGGCTTGACATTAATATGAAATAAGAAGAACATACGAACTGAAGGTGCCGTTGTGATAACTATGGTGTTCGGACAAACTTGCGCATACTTAGCCTAATTACACGAGATATATTAAAACAATGCAGTAAAGTAACCACTTTAGTTCTTACTCGTCTACCTTAGTTTATTGACGGGAAATAAGACTTGTGCCCATCTGATAGTATCCAAGAAAAAACTTTTTAAATTATGTGAGAGTCATACTTATTTGTCATTTGAAAGCAGTTTTTGTTCATATAATGTTGTTTCATTAAACATTTGAGTTCAATCTTGTGCTACTACTTCATGGTATATGAGAGAATTCAAGTCCAATTATACGACTTGGATGTTTAGATCATTCAATTGGACAATGTCAGGGAATTCAAGTCCGAAACACTGTCTTGGATTTATTCAAGGCAAAATTATTTGTATAAAGAAATATGTAGTATGGTCTTTCATAAAAAAAAATGGATGAAGTAATCTACTATCTTAACTTTTTGAATTGAAGTGCTACCAACATATCATGAGAAAGACACTATTTGTGGTATCGTCCGATCCGTAACTCAGAAAATCTGTTTGTGTTCCAAGTTATAATGTCTATCCAAATTAGACTTGAGATGTCACCAGTGAGTTGCCTTGTGCAATAACAGTACTCAATTTTATATTCGTATTGATGTGGTGAATTTGGATTTCTTTTTGTAATTTCCATTTTAGTCGAGTGTCTATATTGACTTTGCCAGCACAGGAGACAATTGTGGAGCCATGTTTTCTTGAATAACAAGTCTCTAATATCCTAGCATTTAGTCTCATATACTGTTAGTAATAATTAAGATATATGATTGTGATTTCCAGTTTATTGGATTCGTGTATTTGCAGTCCATTGCTGTGTAGAAATTCAGAAGTTAAAGAGAATTTTTTTTACCGCTATAGCGAGAAATATTAAAAGAAGCTAACGTAAGTTTGAGGGAATGAAAAAAGGGAAATGGTCTACGAATCATTGTACTTGTATGCATTTGTATTGTGAACCCTCCTACCTACCATTTTATAAACTAGACCCTTGAACTTGTTAAAACACTATATTTTAAACTCTTTTCTTATAAGATCTTTGTGTCTGTAATCCAATCTCTTACCCATGTAATTCCATGTAATTTTTCAGTGACATGTAATGAATTAAATCTTAATAAAATAAAAAACTCAAATATTTAACTTTTGTAAATTTTGAATTTTTATATGTAGACAGGTTATTCAATCTTCATATTTGTTTACAATTTGAGCATCAAATTCATGTCAAATAGATGAAATTCATCTTTATTTGACTTGAAATTTCAACTAAGTTAACTAACACAAATCCATGAGCCCCAATTACAAATTTGAATTAATTTCACAAATTCATAAGACCCATTTGTTGTTTTTCAAGCTTATTAATGGAGTTTTCAACTTTTTTTACCCACCAGTACCCTTTACATTAATACATATCATACTTCCTCTTTGAATCTAGCTAACAAACAATGGTTTCAACATTTAAAATAAAAAAGACTAAGAATTTACAAAAATCGAGGTTGAAAATAAATAAATAATGGTGGATTTTGATTTGTTGCAAAGAAGAAAGTGGATTGAAGAAGAAAAACCACGTTCATGACGAGTGATTTCAAAGAAAAGAAAAGAAAAGAATAGGTATGGTGGGTGATTTTGTTTAAGAAGAAGAGAAATTGGAGTAGGGTGGAGTAGGGGTGGGCTGGGTTGGGAATTGATTAATGAATAAATAAGTTTTTATAAAAGGAAATATTATTTTTAGATAAAATATAGTGTATTTATGCGCCTGAAAACGAGTATAGTCACACATTTTTGCAACTCAACAATATTTATGCCACATAAATTCGGTCAATGATCAGAGGGGCTTCAAATGTCATGTTTTAATAAGTTTAAGGGTCTATTAGATAAATTAAAGAGTAAAAGGGTTCAGAATACAAACAAATACAAGTACAGGGATCTATCAAACCATTTCGCCGTAAGAAAAACATCTACTTGTTTATTTTGGAGACACAAAAATACAAGTCCTTAACTCATTAAAAAAATGTATCCACCTTGACAAATCAACACATAAATAAATGTTCTATAAGGGCTTTAAAAGCGTCCAACATGTGTACAAAAAGATGAATCCATTAATTCCCGAAGAAATACACATTCAAATATTCACATGGCTTCCTGTCAAATCATTAGTGCGTTTCAAGTGCATCACTAAATTCTTTAATTCTCTTGTTTCTGAAACATATTTTACGGATTTCAATCTATCTCATTATATGATCCTTCAGGGTGGAACAAAATACTTCTTGGATGGAAGCGAATCTTATTGCACCACTGATTAGTAAAAGGAAGATGGAAAAAGCTTTTCTTCCGTCCTTGTTCAAATTCGGTGTTTTGATGAATTCCCCTTCTATATCCCTGTAGGTAGGTTCTGATGTCAGTTGCGTTGAACGGTTTATTTTGCATTAAGAAACATGCTGCAATTTTAAACCTCAGTACATGAGAAGTAAGATATCTTCCCAAACTAAATGATGATCGGTCTTGTTACATTCTAGGTGTTGTGATGATCCTCACAAATGGAGGGACCTGGTCTTGACAGAGTGCTCTCGTCCACATTCAAAATGGGGTACAACTGTAAAGCACTCTTGTCGGTTTAGTTGGTGAAAAGTGCAATATACTTCACCAATAGGAAGAGCGGACGAGGTTGTTTGTTTCGATGGTTAAAACTCTTCTTGGGGATTGATATGTACAACATAAACGAACAACATTATTCATTCAATAATGACAGAGCGAGCAAGTCTTATCGAAAACTCACAAAGAAAACACCGCAAGGGAAGTTTATGTCCATTGGATATAGTCTCTTCTCACAAGACTCAAACTCAAGATTTGACAAACAAAAACTCATAAGCTTACAAAGAGAAGATCATCTTCAAAGAAAAACTCAAGCACAACAGAACACATACAACAAAGGACCTGATAGACCAAGAAGAGCAATCTTTATCTGCTATTGTTGTTGTTGAGTGCTTGAAATGTGCTTAAGTTGTAGGATTCGTTTCATTGTACTTTTATCATTCTTGTTCAGGTGTTCCAACATTTAAGTCATACAAAAAATGGGTTCCATTTCAAATAAGTAAAACTTGTCCATCAGAAGAAAGGGAAAATCTTAAAGAATGGGGAAATTATTATGTTACCCCTACTCCTTGACTTTGTTTTATTTTTTATCTAAAAAAGTTGGTGCCTTTTCAATTAAGTAAAAGGTGTCCGATCCCTCAAAAGAACGAGAATATATTATGAAATGGCAAACAAAATGGATAAATTATGATGTTACACCTACTCCTCTGACTTTATACAAAAATTTCTTAGAAAGAATTGGTAAATAGCTGAGGAGCTTTATATTGTAATACTTGTGAACCAAGTTTAAATCTTTCTACATTGATATCATTTTAATCCTGTGAAAGGTACTTCCAAGTGAAAATCTCTGTGCCGATGATATCTTGAGTATTCGATGGCAGCTTATACAGCGATAATTTCTCTTCTTCAAACACTTGAACAGTTTCAACAGAGACATCCAGAACTCGTTCAAGGTCAAACGGCTAAAATGCTCGAATCCCTTCATGATACTGCTGAAAATTTTCAAAATGTTGTCAAAGAAGTTAGTAAAAGTAGATGTGATCTGGAAAAAATCAAATCTTTGGAGGAAGTAATAAGACTACCTGCTAGATATGCAGAAGATGCTATTGAGATGAGCTGGACATGTGGAAATCCATCTGAAAGATCACCAAAGAAGAGTTTTCATCCTGTTGTTGAATGAATCAATACAATAAACAAGGAAGTGATGGAAATTGTTTCTGATTTTAGCACTAGCACTCATGATATTGATGATAATCAAATTCTTGAATCTGCTGGAAATTCATTGACTGGCACTTCTTCTAGAATTAATCAGATGCTTCAACATTTGGAAGATGATATCGTGCACAGACTTGATGATGACTTGGAGATAATAGTTTAAAGATTGAAAGGATCGTTGTTGGATCTAGATACTATCACAATATCAGGCATGGGTGGCATTGGCAAAACAACATTCGCTAGAAAAGCTCATGATCATCTAACAATCAGGTATCATTTTTACATTCATGTTTGGATTACAATATATCAAGAATATGGAAGTAGAAATGTGTTGTTAGAAGCTTACATTGCATTTCAAAGCAAACAAATATTGACATCACAAAGATATTTATGATAAGCAGGATGAAAATGAGTTAGCCGATTTGGTACAAAATAATTGAAAGGTCCGAGATACCTTGTTGTCGTTGATGATTTTTGGAGTACGAATGTTTGGGATAGCATAAGATTAATATTTCCTTATTGAAACAATAGGATTCGAATCATATTGACTACTAGGGAAACAAACGAAGCAATGTATGCAAATCCTATTAGCCCTCATAAAATGAACCTCTTGAATTTAGAAAATAGTTTGAAGTTACTTTGTAATAAGGTCTTTGGACCAAAACATGATTGTCCTCTCGAATTTAAAGAAATTGGAAAGAAAAAAGTAGAAAAATGTCAAGGACTACTCTTAACAATTTCAGTGATTGCGGGACATCTCTTAAAAGTGGCCACGACATTAGGTAGTTAGATGGATGTATCCCGAACCTTAGGTGAAGTTATTGCTTATAATCCGGATAAATGCTTAGGGGTGCTCGATTTGAGTTATCACCATTTGCCTAATCACCTCAAACCATGCTTTCTTTCTATTGGTGGTTTTCGGGAGGATTATCAGGTTGAGACTTGGATATTGATTCGATTATGGATCGCTGACGGTTCTATTAGGAGGATGGGAAGCGATAAAAGTTTAGTGGAAGTGGCAGACGATTATTTGGAGGATCTTATCAGTAGAAACTTGATAATGGTTAGAAAAAAAGATTCAACGGTGAGATAAAAGCATGTGGAATGCATGATCTACTTCATGAATTCTGTTTGACTGAAGTTGAAAGAACAAAGTTTACGCATGTTGAGATAGGTGACATAGTCCCTAGTACTCTTTCCTTAGAAAAGCATAATAATTATTGTCGCTAAAGTTTTCAAATTCCCGGTTACTTATGTGATCATTGTTTAGAGATATTACCTTCCGTTGCCAGATCTATCTACTTATATCCAAAAAATCTACATTTTGCAAATCTTAAAGTTTTCTCCCGTTTCCACCATCTTAGGGTATTGGCCATTTTCCCTGAATATGGAAGTTTTTTTTTCATTTTCACAAGATATTACAAAGTTATTTCATTTGAGATATCTCTAAGTTCGATCTTATGATAGTCTTCCTGCATCAATCTCAGAGCTTCAGAATTTGCAAACTCTAATTTTTTAGGGGCATGATTATGAAAATAGAGTTTTACCACAGAACATATGGATGATGACGAATTTGAGGCATATATATATTAGGGAACCTGCTATTTTCCAAGTCCTAGTAGGAAAAGTATCTTAAATATCGAGGAACTTTCTAATCTACGTTTCTCCAGTTGTACAAATGAAATCCATTCTAGCATTCCCAGTCTAAAGAGATTGCTCATCCATCCTTCATCTTTATTAGTCAATCACATCATTGATATGTCCAACTTGACAAAACTCAAAGCATTGAAGTGTTTTAGTAAGGACTTAATGTGTTTGAAGCTACCGATCTCCATTAAGCGGTCTTTTTTCCCACAATCACTTAGGAGGTTTGTTATTTTTAGGTTTGATGATTTGACAAACACAGGGACCTTGTGAAGGTACCTGGTTCTCAGCTCAATATGCTTTTTGCTGCCAGCTGGGGAAAGTACAAGAAGTTTGTGCATAGTCTCCAACAGTGGAGGAAATGGCAGATACGTTAGAAACCTAAACCAATGGTACGACTTTAAGGTTTGTGACGTTTCTACAAAGCATAACAACTCTACATTCAAAAAGTAGTTTTTGCAACTTGAAAAAGGAAAATCAAGAACTCTTGCAAAGGCTGAGAAAATCAAAGAGAAGAAATATTTCAAACGATTCAAGTTGAAGCGAAGATAGCGTGTGTGTGTTTTAGAAGTATTTCTTCTGATCTGATATTGTAAACTGATCCTAAAACTTATATAGGATTCAATATGGTCTTATCTGGAAATCCTAAGTTAGTTAAGTTCTACTAATTTAGTGGGCAACCTGTGTGTTGCTTAGAAAACCCTAAATCATTAGTATGTTGATTGTTTTGTGGGCAGGATGTAAGATTTCTTAGAAAATTCTAAGTTTTCTAGAGGTGAAAGCTTAGTGGGCAGAGTAATATCTGCTTAGGCTCATCAAGAAATAGAGTTATTGCTTGATAGTGAGATTAATAACTTTTTCTGACATTTATTGTAACCGGTTTACTTTTGCTCTTGAAGACTAGTGAAACGATTTGAAAATCCTATGTGACAGGCCGTGGTTTTACTCCCTTGAGCAAGGAGGTTTCCACGTAAATTCACTGTGTCATTAATATTTATTTATTTATAGTTGTTATCATTTTAGTGTGTCAAGGGACCTGGTCCATTGATTAGTAGTGGAAGCACAGATTCTAACAAGGGGTACCAAGCAGGTTCTCTCTATCTGGTTAACACCAAGAGAGTGATTCCTATTCTAGAATGGTTGCTCCGCTTAATCTAGAAGAAGGTCAATCTTCAACTCGACCTCCTCGATTCAATAGCCAGTACTATAGCTGGTGGAAAACAAGGATGCATGATTTCCTCATGGCTGAAGATAGTGAGCTATGTGATATTGTTTTGGATGGACCATTTATTCAAATGTCTGAAGTAAAAGATGGTGAGATCACTTGAGTTATTCCAAAGAGTCTGCAATATAAAAATGAAGCTGATAGGAAAAAGATTGAAAAAGTCTACAAAGCAAAGAAGTTGCTTGTTTGTGGTATAGGTGCTGAAGAATTTAATCGCATCTTTTCATGTGAATCAACAAAGGAGATCTAGGATTTCTTAATAACTGCTCATGAAGGGACTGAACAAGTTGAGGAGTCAAAGCTAGACATGCTTACCTCTTAATAAAAAAACTTCAAAATGAGAGAAAGAGAAACTATTTATGACATGTATATCAAACTCTCGTCCATCACAAATGAGCTGTGAAGTCTTGGAGAACCCATCAGTATGAGAAAGCAAGTAAGGAAAGTTCTTCAAATTCTTCCTAAGTCCTGAGAAATCTAGGTAGATGTTATCACTGAAGCAAAGGATCTGAAGGTTTTAACCATGGATGCTCTATTAGAAATCTCAAGACAAATGAGATGAACAAAAATCATGATTTGTCAAAAAGAGAATCCAAGAAGGACAAAACTCTAATGCTAAAAATCCAGCCTGAAGAAGAATCTAGTGAAGATGATGATATGGCTTACCTTACAAAGAGATTTCAGAAGATTGTAAGAAAAAACAAAGGCTGTAGAAAAAGAGGAAATTTTCCTAGAGCTGCAACTGCCAATAACACTTGTCAAAAGTGTGAAAAGGCTGGACATTTTGTAAGGGATTATCCACTACTCAAGGCTGAAAACAAAGAAGATCAAAGGTCATGAGCTGAAAAGGACAAGCGTAGGGACCTGGTACTTGACAAAATTGATCAAAAGGCTGCAGCTGATCATGTAGTAAAGAAATATCTTGCTGCATGGGGTGATTCTTCAAGTGAATCATAAGATTTTGAAGAACCTAGATATGCATCAATGGTGGTGATCCAAGATGAAGAAAATGTATTCAATGAAATGTTTTCTTTCATGGCTCAGCCAGATGAGGAAGATGATTAGGATAAGGTAACTCTTCTTGACTCTAAGAAAAATTTTAATACTTACTCTCTTAAAAGATTGAGAAGATTACCAAATGTTTTGATTGATTTTGTGATAGAGTTAACTTCTGAGAGAGATTCCGTGCAAGCAGAATTTGAAAGTCTGAGTGAGAATACAGAGCAGATGGGTATGGAAATGTTAGTCATTGAAAACCAAATAGTTGTTCTAGAATCTGAAAAACTAGAAATCAAAAACCAATTGGACTTAATGATTGAGAAATATGGAAAAAGGAAAGGAGAGTCTACCAGTTTACAAATTGAATTGGAAGAATATCAGAAAACTACTGAGACTAAAATTGCTTTGCATTGGAAAGGAATAGTAACTTAGAAAGGGACCTTCTTCAGCCTAAGGAAGAACTCACTAATTTCCTTAAATGGACAAAATCCTCAAAATGACTTTCCAATGTAACAAATACAAGAAACTACAACAAAAAGGGTCTAATAAGCTTCAATGTTACTCCCCCATACAACACCCACAGTAAATACATGTATGTTTCTGATAATTTGTTGTGTCTTCATTGTGGTAGAAGTGGGCATTCAAAAGGGGAATGTGAAGCTTTGAAAGAATCACAAGAAAGGTTTTCGATTTATATAGGACAGAAAAAAATTCAAAGAAGAGGATCAGGTCCTGTTCGAATATGTGTGATAAAAAAGACCTAAAATTACCTCACTGGGCAAGAAACACTTTGATCACCCCTTTATCTGCTTTCTGGGAACTCAAGTTGAAATGGGTTCCCAAGTCTAACAAGTGATACTTGTTGCAGGTGAGCAAGAGGAGTAGAAGTCAATGTATGTACATGGATAGTGGATGCTCCAAGCACATGTTTGGAAATACAAAAACTTACTCTCGCTCAAGGCACTTCAAGGTGGAGGTGTCTCTTTTCGTGATGGAAAGAAGGGGTATATTTTAAGTGTTGGCAGAGTTGGCAAATCAGTTGAAGAATCCATTGAAAATGTCTATCATGTGAGTGGATTAAAGTACAGTCTTCTTAGCGTATCTCAGATCCGTGACAAGGGAAATGAAGGAAGTTTTACCTCTGAGAAGTGCACTGTTATCAATCTGATTACAAAAAAGACGGTTCTCACTGCTCAAACATGTAAAAACATGTATGTGGCAAACCTAGAAACTTCTCATGGAGACGATCTGACATGTCTAAGTGCTCAAGGTGATAACGCTGATCTATGGCATCGAAGACTAGGTCATGTGAGCTCATCTTTACTGAATAAATTTGTTTCTAGGGACTTGGTCCTGGGTCTGCAAAATTGAAATTTAGCGAAAGTAAAGTGTGTGAAGCTTGTGTGAAAGGAAAGTAAATGAGATCATCCTTCAAGTCAAAGAAGCAAGTGAGCTCTTCAAGAACATTAGAAATGTTGCACGTGGATCTGTGTGGACCTCTGAAAGTCAAAGCAAAAGTGGAAAGAGATAAATTTTTATGATTGTTGATTATTACTCAAGGTTCACATTGACAAGGTTCTTAAGTTCAAAAGCTGAGACATTTGATGTGCTGATTGTGTTTTTAAAAATGATTCAACCAGATTGAATAATTTGATAGCTGGGATTAGGTCTGATCATGGAACTGAGTTCGAAAATTCAAAAGTAGAAGAATTCCGTTTAGAAAAGGGTATAAGTCACAACATTTCAGCTCCAAGAACTCCTCAACAAAACGAAGTAGTGGAGAGAAAGAACAGAACTTTGGTGAATATTACAAGAACCATACTTATTGAGTCAAATCTTCCTCAAAATTTCTTGGCTGAAGCTGTCAACACGGTACGTTATGTTACAAACAGGTGCTTGATAAGGTCTCTTTTGAAAAAAACTCCCTATACACTACTCAACAACAAGAAACTTAAGTTGAATTATTTAAGGGCTTTTGGCTGCAAGTGTTTTGTTTTGAATAATGGTAAAGATGATCTTGGAAAGTTTGATCCTTTAAGTGACGAAGGATTGTTTGTGGGATAGTCATCATCAATTAAGGTTTACAAAGTATTCAACAAAAGAACTCAATGCATTGAAGTGAGTATTCATGTGGTTTTTGATGAAGATAATAATCTGAAAAGGACAGAATCAAATGATGAAGATGAATTGAATGTGTTGTTTCAAGTTCAAAAAAGTGAAGGAAGTAAGGTTGACTCTAGTGAAAATTTGGGGACTGATAATGCTGATCTAGATTCATCTGAAAAGACAGAAGAAACTGATAAATCTGAAGGACCTTGTTCCACGCAGAATGAAAATCAAGAAATAACTCATTCTCCAGAAAATGAGGATTCTGAAGATGAAGAGAATGATACTCCTCAACCTCAACTCTTGGCATCAAGGCCTACTTGGAAGCACAAGTCATCTCATCCGCTTGATAATCTCATTTAACCATTGAATTCTGAAGTACCTACTAGATCAAAAACAAGAAATCTAGTTGCATTTTCAGCTTTCCTCTCAACAATTGAGACTAAAAATTTAAAAGAGGCTTTGTGTGATGTAGACTGGGTTAACTCAATGCAAGAAGAATTTCATCAGTTTGAGAGAAGCAAGGTATGGTACGTTGTCCCAAGACCTGTTGACTAAACAATTATAGGGACTAGGTAGGTGTTCAGAAATAAGCTTGATGGGAGTGGTGTGATTACAAAGAACAAATACATATTGGTTGTTCAAGGATATATTCCGGAAGATGGTATAGACTATGATGAGACATTTGCGCCAGTGGTTAGAACGGAGGCTATCAGAATTCTTATAGCTTTTGCTGCTTTTATGGGATTCAAACTGTATCAAATAGATATCAAAAGTGCTTTCTTAAATGGAGATGAAGGAAGAGGTGTTTGTTAAACAACCTCCTGGTTTTGAAGATGCTAAGCTACCAAATCATGTGTTCAAGTTTGAATAAGGCCTTGTACGGGTTAAAACAAGCTCCCAGAGCTTGGTATGAGAGATTGTCCAAATTCTTGTTAAAGAATGGTTTCAAACGGAGGAAAATTGATAATACCTTATTTCTGATGAAAATAGAACAAGAACTGCTCATTATACAGGTATACGTGGATGATGTCATTTTTTGAATTACATCTGAGCATTTGTGGGACGAATTTGCTGTTTTAATGGGAAACAAGTTCGAGATGAGCATAATGGGTAAAATTACTTTCTTTTCGGGGCTGCAAATCAAGAAATCATCAAAGGGTAATTCAATCACTCAAGAGAAGTACACGAAGGAGTTGCTGAAGAAGTTCAACATGATTAATTCCAAACCTATAGATACTCCTATGTGAACAAATTCCAAACTTGTAGCAGATGAAGCTGATCCTCTTGTGAATCAAACCATGTATATGGGGATTATTAGGTCTTTGTTGTATCTACCTGCTAGTAGACCTGACTTTGTGTACAGTGTTGAAATATGTGCTAGATTCAAGCATGTCCTCGAGATTCACATTTAAAAGCTTCCAAATGGATATTAAGATACTTGAAGAAAACTAGGGACCTGGTCCTATTTTATCGTGCTGGTGATTCTTTTAATCTAGTCGGGTTTGCTGATGCTGATTTTGCAGGCTATCAAGTAGACGGGAAGAGTACTTCAAGCATGGCACATTTTCTTGGGTCTTCTATTATTTCCTGGGGAACGAAGAAAAAATTATGTGGCTCTCTCAACGATTGAAGCTGAATATGTAGCTGCAACTTCTTGTTGTTCTCAGCTTTTGTGGATTAACAACACTTAGATGATTTTGGAGTGTGCATAAAGTCAATTCCTCTTATGTGTGACAACACCAGTGTTGTCAATATGGGGAAGAATTTAGTTCAACCTAATAGAACAAAACATATTTATGTGAGGCATCACTTCTTGAGAGATAATGTTGAAAAGGGAAATATTATTTTGACGTATTGCAGAATGGAGGATCAAATAGCAGATATATTTGCATATACCAAAGCTCTCAGCAGGGACCAGTTTGGGAGTAACAGGCTGAAGTTGGGAATGTTTAATCCAAATTGATCTAAAGTCATTCAAAAGAATGAAATTTCCTTGGTGGCTAAAATGTGTAGTGCAGGTATCCTCTTTACTAATAATAAATTGTCTAAGTAAGGTCAATGTTGTACCTATTGAAGGTATACATTCATGAAAGAAGTACCAAAACAAAGCATGGTCAAAAGTTGACGCACAGATTCTAACAAGTGGTATCAGAGCTGGCTGGGTTTTTTTCCTTAGGAAGATATGTCAACTCTTGTCATGTTTCCAAATCTCGAAGAGCTCAAGTTTAAATATCATGCAGCTTATGATGAAGCATGGGCATTGAGTGATGTAGACAAATTCGAAAGACTTAAGTTTTTGTTATTTTATGACCTAGATCTTGAGCATTGGGAAACTAGTAGCGATAACTTCCCAAATCTAAGACGCCTTGTTATGAAGACATGCAACTACCTTAATGAAATTCCAGTAGATTTTTGAGAAATTTGTACTTTAGAGTCGATTAAGTTATATCACTGCTGCATTGGTGTTGAGGATTCTGCAGGAAAGATTGAACGAGAGCAAGAGGAAATGGGAAACAATTGCCTAAGGTCTACATCCATATATAGTACTCAATGTATGTTTTTGAACAATTCATTGTTCTATTTACCTACCAAAACTATCACCTTTTTGCGAGTTTCATACCTTAATTATCATTCTCCTTCGATGCTTAATTGACATGCACGATCTGTTGTCAATTGGAAAAAACTATGTGGTCAACTCAACATCAATGTGTGTTATTCTAATACAAAGGGAGTGATAGTTGAGTTGTTAAGGTATGAAACTTGCAAAAAAGGTACTATAGTTTAGATGTGCTTCTCACCATTAACTCTATTTATAATCACTTGTCTTTTCTACATTTTACCTTGTTGAAATTAAGATGATATATTCTACTTTTTATCTTGCATATATATGCAGAACCTTTTGATTTAGATGTTTAAAAGTAAACTCTCTTTTTATGTTAAATTCTTGTTTTAGGAATATCAATGTTTAGTCATGCCTTTGCCAATCTGTGATTTAGTATTTTATTTATAAACCATAGATTTTGTTGTACTATAACTGGAGTATTTATCTGGTGTTATGTGATAGTTTAAAATGAATAAGGTTTTTATGATGCATGTACAAGGTTTCAAAATACTTAGGTCTGTGGGGTTTATTAGGAAAAAGATAAGATTAAAAATGAAGATATACAAAGCAAGGTGGAAGTGACCTTTTGGGATGGACAAGATACATGAAGCGAGATTGAAAAGATCGGACATGTGAAACGGAGCAACACAAATGCACTAGTGAGGAGGTGCAAGAGGTTTATAGTGATAGATTTAAGGATATATGAATCACTATTGCAGCTAGTGGAACCTGAATGGTCAGTCTGTTATTGCTACTGCAATACTATGTTTTCAAGTTTAAAGAAGAAAAATGGACTAGTCATATCATTCTTCTCTTCAATGTGGAAGGATGTAACAAAATGAAATAGTGATTTGCAGAAATTTTCCGTTGTTGTATTCATCTTCCTCCTCTACATTTATACAAGTTGTGTGTAAAGAAAATAGAAAAGAAATACACCCGTCCTACTGCAGTACTGCTTTCGTACTATTGTATATCAGAGTTTTATTCCTCCACTATGTGCATTTATTATTGTAATTTGTCTCATTAGCAGCATCAGGCGGTGTGTATATAATACATCAACAAATATTTATGTATAGTCTGATTCTGCCACGTGTGAATTGGGATTTGACCCTTTTCATTATGTCCGAAAGAAGTTGTATAATTTATTTCTCTTGACTCTTCTTCTTCCCTTTCTTCTTCAATTATTTCATCCTACCATGAACGTTCTTTGCGAGATTTGATTCTTCAACAAAGGACATACGACCTGAACACAGATCATCATGCATGTCATGAAATAAGGAGATTTTATTCGTCGCAAATTTAAAGTTGGTGTTGAAATTTAAAAGGTGTGAATAAAAATTTCTTTCAATTTTCTCTACTGGTTTTAGTTTTTTAGTATTAAAAATACTCTTTAAATTTTTTTGTTTCTTATCAAGTTCTTCAATTTTTGTTCTAAGTATCATAGAATACATGATAAACAACAGTCGGTACTTTATATTTGTGTTATATTCTAATATATATATATATATATATATATATTACTATAAGTGGGAACCTTCAAAATCCAAAGATAAATTACCATATCCCTATACTCATTAATTTGTTATAAAATATTAGTTATATCATATTAGTATATTATACTTATTGGAATAAATAATACAATAAGAACCAAACGGATAAAGTGCAAATTTATCGTCATTATTTTAAAAAGGTAAACATGCATTGGAACATTCTAGAAAAAAAATGTGAATTGAAATAAATTAATTAATAAAAAAAATAGAGCAATAATAATTTGGCCTTTTAAGTTACATACTTTTATTATGCTATTTAAAAAAAAACTCATATTAAGGGGTTAGGTTAAAGAAACTAAAAGGCACCTCTTGGACCACTTTATTTGTAACCTTTTTTTTTATCTTTCATTAGCAGAATCTTCATTTTCCTATGTTATATATTCTCCTTTCTCATGTATTCATGTTATCTCTATTATTTTTTTATAAATGCGTTTATTATGCTCAATGTTTGTTTATCTTTATTTAAATACATCCAAATTATTGAACATGTCAATATATTTTGTAAAACTTGATTTTTTTAAATGCAAATCAATATAATTAAGAAATGGTACTAATATTTCATAGTGATGATGCAGTAAGTGAAACAACGCAAATTAAACTGTTTCGAGTGGTATCAATTTTGAGGTAATAAATCATTGTTCCTTACATGTAATAATTTTTCCAAACAAGCTGATATATTCTTAATAAAATTTTGTTCTAATTTGTAAACAAAATCATTTTATGGAAGTTGACATGTTACAATAACGTAATTCTCTAATAGAAAAGGCCTTTGGCATGAGTCCAAGAAGACTTCCAGCTTTCTCATTACATTCATAACAATCAATGGAATATCCTACAAGTAAAAAAGAGAATGTGAATCTAACTCACTGTCAAAAAAATAAATAAATAAAGTTAGAAAAAAATGTAGATGAAGAGATACAATGGCGTTTTTAGGTTGATGAATCATTGTAACTGCATTATTCTTTTAACTTATGAGGAAATAAATTATTGATAGAATTCGTGAAATGTATGTATATATACCTTTCGGTTGGTTACAATGTAATTGAAAGTAGTACGAATTAATTTGATTTTAGTTTTCATACAAAATTATTAGTTAGTGATATAATGATTTATTACATGAATGTTTTATATATATGTTCGAGAGTGTAATCTTTCTTCAAATTAAAATATTATGTCATTAACATCAAGTTCTAAGTTTATGAATTCAAATTATTTAAGTTTTTTTTTTGTTTATGTTTTGATTTCTATATTATAGTTCAAAGAAAATACTGAAAATGTACTGTCTAAATTTATCATATTATAATATAAATTATTAATAAAATATTAGAAAAAGCGTGCAACAGACGAAGTTATAAATTAAATATCTATTAATCAAAATATTATAAAGTCTTTTCACCTCCTAGATTTGTTACAAGATAAAGTTTAAAGCGAAAGAGTACTCCTAAACAAATTATACACTGATTTAAGAAGTACTACATTAATTAACTATTAATTTATTTAATGTGTAAGTAATAAATTTATAAAGAAATTATAAAGAAAAGTCAATTTATAGCAAACTAGATTTTAAATACTTTTTCTTTTTATGTGACATTAAATCTTTTCAACCTTCAATTACTTGTGATGAAATAACAAAAATTACTATGTTAATTATTCAAATTATTAATGATTTTAAATAAAGCTGAAAAAGAATATTATGAGTCACTATACCTATTAGTATAAATATATACTTGTCGTGCTTCTTTCTCCTTCCACAGGCCATATATTTCTCATTTGCATCTCAATTTTTTTTACATCATTGAGATTTTTGTTTGTGATTATTAATTTAATATTATATTTTTCTTTTTATGATTTGTAATAATTATTTATACATTCCATTCTTTTTAATTTTTTACCGCATATATATATGTATATATATAGTTTCTAGACACGTGTATCCTATCTAAATTGACATAAAATGTTTTAAATACCTAAAATATAAAAAATCATCTTACAATTAAATTACAATAATATCATTCATTTTTAGAAGAAAATTTCAAATGTTTGAGATCTACTATTTCATATCAACATATAAGGTAACGAATTAAAGTATGATAGCATAGTATCTCTCTCCGAGCTAAAAGAGAGATGACAATACCTCTTATTTTAATATGTTATAATTATGAAGGAAACCTAATCGATATATACTATTATCTAACATACGAATCATCTCCAAGATAAAATTTAGAGTAAAAGATAGAAAAATTAAAAGACAATAGTTATTAATAAAGTTAAAATATAAATGAAGGTTGCAATTAACCTTGATTTGTTATAAAATAAGGCTCATAATATAATAGAAAAAGAAGAAGACAAGAGAAACAATATGGAAGAGACAATTTTTCTTCTATTCTAGTGTGTCTTACATGAAGAATGATATATCTATTTATAAGTAGAGAAATCACTTCAAAAGCCACTTTGATAAATGTCATAATAGATACATCATTATCCCAAAAAGGATTCATATCACCTAGGGAACACACATACATGAATCTTGGTTCATGAAAAACTAAATCGGCAATCCACTTGTTCAATAGATTTATAACGCTCCCCCTTAGATGTCCATAGATAATGTGTCTCGTTAAAATCATACTAGGAAAAACCCTGCGGAAAAAATTATACTGAAGGAAAAAAAGTACACATATCTATTAATACACATTATTTGTTGTTTTATTAAAAACCTTGTCAGGAAATCCCACTGATACAAAACCTCGATCAAGGAAAAAAGAGTGCAACACGTATTATACTCCCCTTCATTAAAACATCACTTAATTTCTTGTGATGATGTCTTCAATCTTGTACATTGACTTCTTAAATATTGATATTAACAATGTCTTTGTGATCAAATTGCATTCACGAAGATGTTGCATTGTTAAACTCATCCTGATATATGATTTTTTAATCTGATAAATATGACGAGACTTTAAGCTTAGCCGAATACATTTTGAATATCATTATGTTCGTCCTTACCTCGTTGTTGCAAGTAGTTGCTCATTATACTTGTTAATAACAACAACCATCTTGTGGACACTTTCACTTGAAGTTGATTATCTTCGTACATTATGATGTATTATTTTTCAAATAAAAACCACACATTTCCTCAACCAGACGCACTCTCGACTTGTTCATGGAGGACTTTTATTTCTGCATGGTTTGAAGGATTGATCCCAACATTTGCTTCATCGATTGCAAAGATATTATTGTGCCTCTACATGCAAACAAATAATGTGCTTTAGATCGAGTTCTATGCAGATAACATAAATATTCTTCATCTATGTAACCAATAAATTCAGTCGAGGATGGAGGGTGCTTCTCAGCTAGAGTTGGGGGTGGGGTCGCTACATTCTTTTTCCGACAACTAGGAAAACTAGAAAACCAACTGAATTCATTTTTTCAAATTGAGGAGGAAATAAAACTATAAATTTGTATTGCCACACTGATGTCACGCCAGGAGCCTACACCCTGGACGTGGCTGGCACACGAATACCATTGTTGTACCCTAGGCGAACCCTTGGCCTGACTTACTTAACTCAGCGGAAGACTCAACTAACCTCAACCAAGAAATAGAGCATTTTTTAAAGAAATACTTAATATAGCAATCTGGCCAAAATGGGACTTAAGTCTCAATACTTGAACACATGAAATATAAGATAAATTCGACTACAAAACTAAACTACTAACTGTCTACGACAACATTCTAATTAACTAAGCTAGAAAAAAAAAAGGAATGTCCTCCGGAATGCAATAAGGCTCACTAAGTGATTGTGATGTGCTCAAAGGGATCAATAGTGTGCTGTGTGCAGATCCTACTTACCTGCATCTGCAACATGAAACGATGCAGGCCAACTGACATCAGTACATTGAATGTACGAGTAAGCGAGTTGGAAATCTAAACGACGACTTAAGCTTGAGGGAATTAAGATGAACTTACCTTGCTTCTGCTCAACTCAAGAGTATACTTAACTCAAAGTATGTATATAAAGCATTTTAAAACACATGCGATATATATAAATCTTGTAAAACAATAAAACAACTTAGTTCGTTAAAAACTGCAATAACAAACTCAAGTTTACTTATATATGAAAATAATATTACTTTTGTGGGAGATTCTCTAACCGACAACCATAACTTTGACCCTAAGTTATGATACAATGTTTTACGTCATGTTGCCCAAGGACCATCCCATACCTTATCGATATAGGACCTTACTTAGCTTAGTGGATCGACTAGATAAACATACATGATCATCTAAAGTGTATGACCCGTTAACTCCCATGATGACTTCATGGTTACATGGAGACTTGAGTTAATATGTACTCTCGTCCCCACATCGCTTCTCAAAACTACTTACATACTTTAGATCATACTTTTAATAAAACCTCTTTGATTTGAGTTTAGATAATTTACTGAACCTTTTAGCTTAAAAAAACCTCGTTTTGGAGTCAATGTTCCCCTTTTAGTTCAAAACTCTTTTGGAACTCTTAGTTTTCTTTTAACTTAAATGTGAAACATTTATAAACCTTTAGGGAATACTTAGTTCCCTTATAGCTTTTGAGAAAAGAACTCAACTCTTGCTCTTTACTTAACTTGAAACTTAATTATTAGGGAATACTTAGTCCCCTTATAGCTTTTGAGAATTTAACTCAACACTTTACTCTTTGCTCAACCTGTAACTTGAGCCTTAAACTAGAGTTAAAATGATTATTTAAGACTCTTTGAAAACTTTAAGACCTTAATTTGACTTGCTTCTTACTTTTAAACTTGACTGCTGACTTCCTTGACTTTGATCTTAACTTTTCTTCAATTGGAATATGGATTCAAGGATCATGATCTCGTGTTTATGGATAATTTCATGATGTTTAGATATACTTTAGTGTGTTGAAATCAACTAGGAGTGATAGGTACATCACTTAGAAACTAGTACGAAAAGATAGGAAAAGAATGGGGCCTCCAGGGGGTCTTGGCGCTCTGAGAGGCACGGAGCGCTAGATACCAACGGACAGACAATATCCTCAGGCACTCTGGCTGGAAAGGCGGGCCAGTGCCAGACGAACAGAGTCTGTCCTGAGGTGCTCTGGTAGGTGCAGCGACCCAGTGCCTATCAGACGTGCTTTCCGACTTTTCTTCTACGATTTTCAAATTTAAACCTCCCAATTTTCCATGGATCCCACCCCAAACACTTAGGATCTCTAAATACTTCATAACCCAAAAAATTAGACCCAAAAACCGTCCAGAAACATGAACGAAATCTACTTCGGATACACTACAATTAAACCAATAAGAATTAAACAAATTTCATCAAGAACTCTCATATTCATCATTCCATATACTCTAACTTGCTGAGTTGAAACAAATTGGGTGTGGGCAAGAGTAACTAACACCGAATGATCTCACATATCTCAATAGGGATCACCCCCGACGAAATCAACTCAATGATCTATGCATTCTTGGACAATTCTTGATCTTCTCTCTTCTTTTCTCTTTTCTTCCAAGCCCTAAGCGTTCTTTGTGTTTCTAAAACTTATTTAGGACTTTTTTTTACCCCCAATATAACCTAAAAATGAATTAGGAAATACTAGGGTTAAAAGACAATTTTACCCTTACTAAAATCCAGATTGTTTTTTTTCTCAGCTCAATAGCCTAACTTTTGAAAGGCATATCTTCGTCATACAACATCGGATTTTAGCAAACTTAGTGGCGTTTGAAAGATCTACCCAAGGCTTTCCAAAATATAAATTAATCATCCAAACTTTTCATGAGTTGGAAGTATGACCATTTGAAAATGACTAAAACTCACTTTTCAAAGCTAGAAATATTCAAGATTTCCCTACATATTTCCAAAAATGATTATTTTTTGTTTCTTAGCTTATTCTTAGTTAATTCAAGTTACGAGATGTTATAATATATACCCCTTGGAAACATTCATCCTCGAATGAGAATTTTTTCACTAAGCTAAGGGTAGTAACATCACTTCAGCACTCAACAACAAAAACAAGTAATAACATGCTTACACATAGTCTAATAAAGTGCTAGGAAGAGAATTTAGTACCTTGATTCACATTCTCTGCAGATTCAAGGAGTTGTGGATATATCTTCTTTATATCCTCCTCAGCTTCGCAAGTCGCTTCCTTAATGAACTGGTTCCTCCAAAAGACCTTGACTGAAGCAACTTCCTTTGTCCTCAACTTGCGAACTTGACAATCTAAAATCTCAACCTAAAATTCCTCATAGAATAAGTTATCCTTAATCCAACATTATCATTTGGTACTACTAATGATGGATCACCTAAGCACTTCTTCAACATAGAAATGTGGAATACCGGATGAATCGATCCTAACTCTTGGGGTAACTCCTACTCCTAAGCCATATTGCCCACTTTCATGAAGATTCACTAAGGTACAATATATCGAGTACTAAGTTCCCCCTTCCTGACAAACCTCATAACACCTTTCATGGGTGAAACTTTCAGATATACCCAATCATCCACCTTAAACTCTAATGGCCTTCTTCTAACATCTCTATAGGACTTTTGGCAAATCTATGTCGTCTTCAATCTTTCTTGAATCAGTTTCACCTTCTTAATAGCTTGGTGAACTAGATTTGGTCCTATCAACCTTGTTTCACAAACTTCAAACCACCCAATAGGAGATCTGCATCTTCTTTTATAAAGAGCTTCAAAGGGAGCCATTTGGTTGCTCGAATGGTAACTGTTGTTGTAAGCAAACTCAATGAGAGGTATGTGATCATCCGAACACTTTTTGAAGTAGATCACATAAACTCTCAACATATCCTCCAAAGTTTGGATAGTACGTTCTACTTGTCAATCCTTATAAGGATGAAAAATAGTGCGTAAGTTCACCTTTGAACCCAAACCTTTCTGAAAAGATTTCCAGAAGTGTGCAGTAAATTGTGCACCTCTATCTGAAATAATGGAGACTGGAACTCCATGGAGTCTTACCACTTCTTTAAGGTACAACTTAGCATAATCCTCTACCGAATAGGTAGTCTTTACCGGCAAGAAATGGGCTGGTTTTGTTTTTTTATCAACAATCACCCAAAGAGAATCATGCTGCCTTCGAGACCTTGGCAACCTATGATGAAGTACATATTAATCATTTCCCGTTTCCAACCTCCATTCCCTTTGTGTTCTACTTTCACTATTTGGGCACTTGGCAACAAACTCAGCAGTATCTTTTGTCATGCCTTCCCACTAATATACCTCTCTCTAGTCGCGGTACATCTTGGTGGAACCCAGATGGATGGAGTAAGTTGAGCTATGATCTTCCACCATTATCCTTTCTTGGAATCCATCCACCCTTGGTAGACATAATCTACCTTGATACTTCAACACACCATTTCCCCCTTGTTCAAAAGTCAATACTCTTTTCTTATGAACATTCAACTTTAAGTCAGACTGAATGGGGTCATGGTCTTGCTTCTCTTTCACCTTTGATACTAATGATGACTATGCCCCATTGGTCACCATTATGCCTCCTTTTGTGGAGTCCATGACTCTACTCCCAAACGTGCAAGTCTGTGCACATATTTTTCTAACTCCATCTTTCCTTCTTCAACATGGTAAATACTTATCATAGACAACATGCTTAAGGCATCAGCAACTATATTAGCCTTACCTGGGTGGTATAGAATACTCATGTCATAATCTTTGAGTAATTCCAACCACCTGCTCTCTCTGTGATTGAGTTTTTTCTGAGTGAATACATATTGGAGGCTCTTGTGGTCAGTGAATATGTCAACATGCACATCATACAAGTAGTGGCGCCACATCTTCAAAGTAAACACTATGCATCCAATTCCAAGTCATGAGTTGGATAATTCTTCTCATGAACCTTCGACTGTCTAGAGGCATAATCTATAACATTTCCATTGTGCATCAATACGCATTCGAAACAAACTCTTGATGAATTATAATACACCACAAAAACTTGAGTTCCTTCCGGTCATGTCAAAACCAGACGATCGTCAATCTCTTTTTCAACTCCTGAAAACTTTTCTCAGAAGCTTCAGACCATTGAAACTGGGTGTCTTCTGAGTTAGCTTGGTCAAAGGAGACGAGATATATGACAATCCTTCAACAAATATCCTATAATAGCCAGCCAAACCCAAGAAACTCCTTATATCCATTGGATCTATGGGGCTAGGACAACTCTGAACTACTTCGATCATCTGAGTGTCAAATCTAATCCCTTAACAAAAAATAATGTGACCCAAGAATGACATAGTCTTAAGTAAAAACTCACACTTGGATAACTTGGCATATAACTCGTTATCCTTCTAGGTCTACATAACAATTCTTAGGTGACTAGCATGATCTTCTTCATTCCTTGAATAAACCAGTATGTCATCATTGAAGATGATGACAAACAAATCTAAATAAGGTTTGAAGACTCTGTTCATAAGATCCATGAACGTTGCAGGTGCATTTTTCAAACCAACGGACATAACCAAAAATTCATAATGTTCATACCTTGTTCAAAAAGCTATCTTTGTAATATCACATTCCCTTACTTTTAACTGATGATAGCCAGATTTGAGGTCAATCTTGGGAAAACAAGAAGCACCTTGAATTTGATTGAAAAGATCGTATATCCTCGAAAGAGGATATTTATTCTTGATGGTCACCTTATTCAATTGGCGGTAGTCTATACACATCCTAAGGAAACAATTTTTTCTTCCTTAAAAACATGACTGGAACTCCCCAAGGCGAGACACTTATTTAGCAAATCTTTCAATTACTCTTTTAACTCTTTCAAATCTGCTGGTGCCATTATGTATGGTGGAATAGATACAGGACGAGTATTCGGGATGACTTCTATGCCGAAATCTATCTCTCTTTAGGGAGGGACTCTGGGTAGATTATTAGGAAAAACTTTTGGAAAATCTCCGACTATAGGCACTATCTGAAGGGAAGGTACCTCAACACTTCAGTCATTAACTCGGACTAAGTGATAGATACATCCCTTTGATACTAACTTCCTCGTCTTAAGGTATGAAATAATATGACCCTTAGGCAATGTTGAACTACTAATCCATTCTATGACTGGCTCATTAGGTATTTGAAAGTTCATAACTCGAATTTTGCAGTCTATTGATGTATAACGGGCATAGAACCAGTCCACACCAAGAATGACATCAAAATCTACTATGTCTAGATCTATTAAAATAGACATGATACTCTTGTGATTGATGGAAATAGGACAATCACGATATAATTTTTCCACTTGAATGGATTCCCTAACTGGTGTAGAAACACATAAGGGTTCACAAAGTTTTTAAGGAAGCATCTCAAACAGATTTGCAACATAAGGAGTTACAAAGTATAAAATTTCTCTTGGTCCTAACAAAGCATATACATCGAAAGTTAAGACTTTGATCATACCCGTTATAACATCTGGAGAGTTCTCTTGCTCTTGGCAACTAGTGATTGCATAGAGACGGTTTTCCCCTCGGCAAGTACCAGAAGTGGCTCCTCTAGGTACAGCCCTATAAGGTGGAGCAACTGATGAAGATTGAGATCTATTGCTCGGATTTCCACCAGTTGCTTAGTCTTAGGGCACTCCCTCATGAAGTGATCCTCTTGACCACAGTCGAAACAACCTATCTGGCCATCAAGACATTTACCCAGGTGTGCTCTACCATATTTACCACATGTAGAAATCCCACTACCTCCTTGTGACATACTACCTTGGGATTGGGCTTGTCTAGCCTTGAAGTTCTGTGAATTCTGGCCATTATACCACTTTTCTATTGCCCAAAATAACTCCCGGTCTTCGCTTTCTTATTTCAGTATTCCTCTCTGTCCTTCAACTTCTCCTTTTAAACTTGTTGAACATAAACCATAAGGCTTGATATGTCCATGTCAACAATCAGCATTGCAGCGCTACTTTCTTTGGATGAAGCACGACCCAACCCGACGACAAACAAACTCATTCTGCTCCTCATTTCCTTCACCATCTCTGGAGCATAGCGAGGCAGTTGGGTGAACTTCAACCCATTCTCATGAACACTCATGGAGTCCTATTTCAAAGTGAGGAACTCCCGTAATTTTTCTTCCTTCATTTCTCAAGGAAAGAACCTCCCAAGAAGGCTTCTTCGAAACAATCCCAACTTGAAGGTGGTGTGACCTCAACTCTGCCGTCCTTCCATTGGTCAAACAAGGTTCTAGCCACACACTTCAGTTGATATGCAGCTAATTCAACGCTATCAGTATTAACCACATGCATCACCTCAAACACTTTCTTCGATTCTTCTACAAAGTTTTCCAGATCCTCAGTAGTGCTTGGTCCGGTAAAGCTAGGAGGATTCATTCTCAGAAACTCACAAACCCTAGAGGTGTCAGCCCCCTCTTGTCGAGCTCCTCTTTGTTGCCCGACTTGGTTGGTTATTACTTGACTTAGCATCCGTATAGCTTCATAGAACTCAACATTAGTAACCTCCCCTTGGGGTTTCACATCCGGTGCATTTCCTTCATATTTCTCCTGGCTGGTCGATCTCTGACTGCTCTTCATTGAGGCAGGCTGATCTGAAACACGTGCAAGCATGAATTATAGAGATACTTTTTTAGAGATAAATTCTAATGCACAAAAAGAATGTGAAGATGTGAGATGTTCTTAAATGTTGTAGCCTCCTAATCATAGATGTTGCACACTTCACACTGATGACTAAGACTCTACAAAAACAACTTCATAGACTCCCTAGGACTCTTCAACTCTGTACTGTGATACCAAGTTTGTAACACCCAGAGCCTACACCGCTGGACATGGCCGGCACTCAAAGACCATTGTTGACCCCCAAGAGATCCCTTGGCCTAGATTACTTAACTCAGCAGAAGACTCAACTAAACTCAATCATGAATAGAGCATGTTTTAAAGAAATACTTAGTGTATCAAGTTGACCAAAATGGAAGTTAAGTCTTAATACTTGAATACATGAAATATAAGATAAATTTGACTCCAAAGCTGAACTACTAACTGTCTACGAAGCCTCTAAATTGACTGAGATGGATGTTGGGATAGACCCACAACATCCTAATGAACTAATCTATAAAAATAGTAAAAGGGAATGTCCTCTAGAATACAAGAAGGCTCACCATGTAACTGTGGAGTGCTCAACGGAACAACGTTCTCTATGTGCTGATCCTTGTTACCTGCATCTGCATTATGAAATTGTGCAAGCTAACTGGCATCAATACATTGAATGTTCGAGTATGCAAGTTGGAAAGCTAAATGATGACTTAAGCTTGAGAGAAGATGACTTACCTTGGCTCTGCTATACTCAAGAATATGCATAACTTAAAGTATGAATATAAAGCAATTTAAAACACATGTGATATATATAAAGCTTGTAAAACAATAAAACAACTTATTTCGTTACAAATGCAATAAAAAATTCAAGTTCACTTATATATGAAAATAATATAACTTTTGTGGTACATTCTCTAATCGAAAACCATCACTTTGAGCCCAAGTGATGATACAACGTTTTACCTCACGTTGCCCAAGGACCATATCATACCTTACCATCGGTATAGGACCTTACTTACTTAGTAGATCCACTAGATAAACTTACTTGATCTTCTAAAAAGTATGATCCGTCAATTCCCATGATGACTTCATGGTTTACATTGAAACTTGAGTTATTATGAACTCTCATTCCCACATCGGTTCTCAATAATACTCCCAAAACATACTTTAGCTCATACTTTTGATAAAATTTTATTCCTTTGGGTTGAGATAACTTACTAACTCTTTAGCTTTAAAAAGACTCTTTTTGGAGTCAATGTTTCCCTTTTAGTTCAAAACTCTTTTGGAACTCTTAATTTCTTTTTAACTTAAATGTGAATTATATACGTACCTTTAGGGAATACTTAGTTCCCTTATAGCTTTTGAGAAATGAACTGAACTCTTGCTCTTTACTTAACTTGAAACTTAACTCTTAGGGAATAATTAGTCCCTTTATAGCTTTCTAGAATTTAACTCAACTCTTTACTCTTTTCAAGACTCTTTGAAAACTTTAAGAACTTACTTCGACTTGCTTCTTACTTTTAAACTGACTCCTAACTTCCATGACTTCGATCTTAACTTTCCTTGAATTGGATTATGGATTAAACGATCATGATCTCATGTTTATTGATGATATCATGATGTTTAGATGTACTTTAGAGTGTTGGAATCAACTAGAAATTATAAATACAACACTTAGGAACTAGTACGAAAAGATAGGGGAAGAACGAGGTCTCCATAGGGTCTTGGCGCTCTGAGAGGCGCGGAGCGCTAGAGCCGGATGGACAGGCACTTTCCTCAGGCGCTCTGGCTGGCGCACTGCGCCAGGGCCTGACTGACAGAGTCTTTCTTGAGGCTCTCTAGTAGGCGTGGCGCTTCAGGGCCTATCACACGAGTTTTCCAACTTTTCTTCTCCGATTTTCAATTCTAAACCTCCCAATTTTTTATGGATCCCACCCCAAGCTCTTAGGATATCTAAATACTTCATTACCCAACAAATTAAACCCAAAAACCGTTCAGAAACATGAATCAAATCTACTTGGGATACACTACAATTCAACCAAAAAGAATTTAACAATTTTTTTTAAGAACTCTCATATTCATCATTCCATATACTATAACTTGCTGAATTAAAAGAAGTAGGTGTGGCTTGAAAGGACCCAACACTGAATACAATCACATACCTCGATAGGGATTACCCCTGACGAAATCCACGCAACGATCTTGGCGTTCTTGGACAATTATTAATCTTCTCTCTTCTTTTCTCTTTTCTCACAAGCCCTAAGTGTTCTTAGTTTTTCTAAAACTGGTTTTGGGCTTGGTTACCCCTAATATAACCTAAAACGAATTAGGAAATAATAGGGTGAAAATACAACTTTACCCTTACTAAAATTCGGATTGAAGTTTTCCT
This sequence comes from Solanum pennellii, assembly GCF_001406875.1. Taxonomy (NCBI): domain Eukaryota; kingdom Viridiplantae; phylum Streptophyta; class Magnoliopsida; order Solanales; family Solanaceae; genus Solanum; species Solanum pennellii. Next base: position 32,172,489 of record NC_028637.1, on the reverse strand, counting down.
CAACTTAACAGCCCAACTTCCGAAAGGCATATCTCCCTTATACAACATCGGATTTTCTCAAACTCGACGGCGTTGGAAAGATCTTCCCAAGATATCTCCAACCATATAAAGAACTCATCAAAAATTTCCTGATCTGGAATTTATGACCGTTTGAAAGTGATAAAAATTCACTTTTGAAAGCTGGAAATTTTCCAGATTTCCCTACTTATTCCCAAAAATTATTATTTTTGGTTTCTTAGCTTATTATTAGTTACATCAATAAGTCCACAACCTTTATAGGTAAGAATTATTTCTTTTGTTTTTCATTACTGTAGTTCACGATAAACATACCATAATATTTATGATGTATAAATGTAGAATACCATTAACCATTTCCATCAAATAAAATTTATTATTCCTCTCAAACCTCCCGTAGAGGTGAGTTGTGACATATTTCTAATCATACATGAATATGTTCTTATTTATATTTTGACACATTCTCTTTCAAAATGATTGAACATTCATCATATATATCACAAGTCCCAATCTCTTCATAAGTTGACCATAAAAATTTATACACGCCATATCTTTATATTTAACATATTTACATAACCCACCTCAACATCACTTTGAAATACAAAGAGCACTATCAGTTAACAATTTTTCTTTTGATGGAGGATTTATAAACTTATCAAATATTAGGTCGACAACAACCACGGGTTCAACAACCTTTCAAACCATTTTGATGATAAAAATTACCTCCACATTTTGAAGGAATATTTGGAGAACTCATAGAGTTCTTTCTTTTATAATTATCGCATTACGAATATTATAATTCCGTTCCTCTGTGCCCTTATTCATATAATTAATTATTTTTCATCTTTCAGACTAAACATTCATTGCTACCACATTCATATGATTGAAGGAGAAAGTCAACATGCGGATTTCAAAGTTATTATATGTTTCTACCATATTCTTTTCAAGAAATCCAGCAAATTCAATTGGATGAATTTCATGGATTTTCATCAAAGTCTTAGTCATCATTATATCATCACCATGGTGCATTGACTCAAAACTAAATGCCTTATCCATTTAAGGCGTGTTAGGCCATAATTCTATATAACTCGAACCCAATACATTATCATTATAGTTCATCAAAAGTCAAAACATAAATTGATGTCTTATTCTTTTGGTGTGATTGAACATGAATCTATTGTGTTATCCTCAAATATTACGTACATCTGGACTTTAACCTAAAGTTTTACCCTTTTGATGCGACGTGATTTGAATTCATTGTCTTATCCTTCAACCAATCTAATATAAATAAAACTCAAACATGAGCCTTTAAAATTATTATAATTTTATTGTTGTATATAAATAAGTGAATTAAATTTCAACAATACATGAAAGAATTTTTTTTCTTGAATTTCACAAGTTTGTCCCCCACCCCCCCACCCCCG
>NC_028637.1:32142467-32170427 GCF_001406875.1 Solanum pennellii | reverse complement strand
ACCCCCGAAATTTGCACATGAGTATAGATGTATCTAATCTTGCATAGTAATATAATTTCTTATCGGCGATTCATCTGCAAGATTAAACTAACTCAGTGAATAATGTAAAACTTAATATGTATTAAAATGTACCTTTTTACTTCATCATCTTGATAAAACAACACATAGCACATGTCCAGATTTAGAGTAACATCATATTTATTGATTTCCTTTTTCTTTGTTTTTGTTGCATTTACTTGACCAACAACTATTTTCTCGTTCTTTTGATCTTCATCATCAAATCATTGGTATAAAACTCAACTTGGATGACATGGTGAACAAAATTGAAACTACAGACAATTCGTGCTGATAAAGTTTTATAAAATAAAACTCATAATATAATAGAAAAAGAAGAAGACAAAAGAAGTAAGATCGAAGAGAGAATTTTTCTTCTATTCAAGTGTGTCTTACATGAAAATAATATCTCTATCCATAAGAAGAGAAATCACTTTAAAAGCCACTTTGATGAATGTCATAATATATACATCATTATCCCAAAAGGATTCATATCACCTTGGGAACACATATGCATGAATGTTTGTAGATGAATAACTAAATGGACAATCCACTTATTTAATGAATTTATAACATAAATATTGATTTTTTCATTATAAATGAATATCAAACATTGAATCGTAAGAAATGAAATATTTTGTATCATATTAGCTTTGAATATAGAAAGTTGAATGACAACTTCAATGCCAAAATGTATGAAAAGTTAATAATTTGAATTTACATTCCTCAAAATAAGATAACAGAAAAAAATTTATGTATAATGAAGTAATAATATCATGACTTCTTTCATGAATAGAATAATTTATTATTGGATCTTATAGAATCTCCAAGAGAGTAGGTAGTGTGGCTTATGAGTTGGAGCTACCCCAAGAGTTAGCAGCGGTTCGTACGACATTCCGTATTTCCATGTTGAATAACTCATCTTATGAAGAAGTTCGGGATTAGATTTTGGATCGTCAAGTTCGCAAGTTGAGGTCAAAGGATGTTGCTTCAATCAAAGTCCTTTGGAGGAACCAATTTGTTTAGGAAGTGACTTGGGAAGCTGAGGAGGATATGAAGAAGAAATATCGACATCTCATTGAATCCGGATGCAAATCAAGGTATTAATTCTCTTCCTATCACTTTACTAGACTATGTATATGCATGGTATTACTTGTTTTTGTTTGTTGAGTGTTGAGATGATGTTACTACCCTTAACTTAGTGAAACATTTCTCATTCGAGGATGAATGTTTCCAAGGGAGAGATATTGTAACATCTCGTAACTCTAATTAACTAGGAATAAGCTAAGAAAGAAAGAATAATCAATTTTTGGAATAAGCAGGGAAATCTGGAAAATTTTCAGCTTTCAAAAGTGAGTTTTAGCCATTTTCAAATGGACTTAACTTCCATCTAAGGAGGTGTTTGGATGAGTTATTTATATGGCTGGAAATATCTTTCCAATGCCGCCCAGTTTGCGAAAATCCAATGTCGTATGAGGGAGATATGCTTTTCAAAAGTTAGGTTGTTGAGCTGAGGAAAAAGCAATCGGGATTAGAGTAAGGGTAAAGTTGACCTTTCACCCTAGTATTCCTTAATTCTTTTTAGGTTATATTAGGAGTAAAACCAAGTCCTAAATCAGTTTTGGAAAAACTAAGAACGTTTAGGGCTAGGGAGAAAAGAGAAAAGAAGAGGAAGATCAAGAATTATCCAAGAACGCAAAGATCATTGCATCGATTTCGTCAGGGGTGATCACTATCAAGGTATGTGAGATCATTATGTGGTGGGTCCTTTCAGCCACACCCCAATTTTATTCAATTCATCAAGTTAGAGTTTATTGAATGATGAACATGGAAGTTCTGCACGAGAAATTGTGAAATTCTTGTTGGTGGAATTGTAGTTTATTTCTAGTAGAGTTTATCCATGTTTTTGGACTCTTTTTGGGTCTAATCTATTGGGTAATTAGGTATTTAGTGATCCTAACTGTTTGGGGTGGGATCCATGGAAGTCTGGGAGGTTTAGAATTGAAAATCGAAGAAGAAAAGTCAAGAAACTCGTCTGATAGGCCCCGAGGCGCCGCGCCTGCCAGAGTCCCTCAGGGCAGGATTTGTCTGACAGGCCCTGGCACGGCCCGCCAGCAAGAGCGCCTCAGACTAGATTCTGATTTACATGCTCTGGCGCTCCGTGCCTCTCAGAGAGCCAAGACCACCTGAAGACCCCGTTCTTTCCCCTTTTTTCGTACTAGTTCCTATTGATGTACCTAACTCTCCTAGTTTATTCCAACACTCTAAAGTACATCTAAACGTCATGAAATCATCTATAAACATGAGATCATGATCCTTGAATCCATTATCCAATTCAAGGTATGTTAAGACCAAGGTCAAAGAAGTTAAGAGTCAAGTTTAAAAGTTTAGAAGCATATCCAAGTGAGTTCTTAAAGGTTCCAAAGAGACGTAAACACATATTTTAACTTTGCTTTAAGGATAAATAAAGAGTTGAGCAAAGAGTAAAAGAGTTGAATTAAGTTCTCAAAAGCTATAGGGGAACTAAGTATTCCTTAAGAGTTACGTTTCAAGTTAAGTAAAGAGTAAGAGCTAAGTTCATTTCTCATATGTTATAAGGGAACTAAGTACTCCCTAAAAATTTATAAATGTTTTCACATTTAAGCTGAAGAGGAACTAAGATTTCCAAAAAGAGTTTTGAGAGATAAAAAGCGGAACATTGATTCCAAGAGGACTTTTTAAAGATAAAAAGGGTTGAGCAAATTATTTCAACCCAAGAGGAAACAAGATATTTTAAAAGCATGAGCAAAAGTATATTTTGAGAGTAGTGTTGAGCACCAATGTGGGGACGAGAGTTCAATAGTAACTCAAAGACTCCATGTAAACCATGTAGACATCATGGGTATTTATGGGTCGTACTTTTTAGATGATCACGTGAGGTTAGCTAGTGGATCCACTAGGTTGAGGATGTTCTATGCGACGGCAATGTATAGAACAGTACTGGCAGCGTGGGCGAGACGATGTATCACCACTTAGGCTCATAGTGGTGGTGGTCGGTAATAGAAACTCCTGAGAACTATATTACTTTAATATATATGTTAAGTAGAGTTTATTATTGCATTTCATTAATGAACTAAGTTGTTTTATGGTTTTACAAGCTTTATATATATCGCATGCGTTTTAAATTGCTTTATATACATACTTTGAGTTGAGCATATTCTTGAGTTAAGCACAGTCATGGTAAGTTCATCTTATTGCCTCAAGATTAAGTCATTGTTTAGCATTCCAACTCTCATACTCATACATTCAATGTACTGAAGCCAGTTGGCTTGCATCATTTTATGATGCAGACGCAAGTAACCAGGATCAGCACACAACACCTTGTTGATCCAGTTTGAGCTCCAGAGTCAGTGGTGAGCCTCCTTGCATTCCAGAGGACAACTTTTTCATATGCTTTACGAGTTTATCTCATTAGGATGTTGTGGGGTCTGTCCAAACATCTACCTTAGTCAGTTTAGAGGCTTAATAGTCAGTTAGTAGTTCAGTTTTAGAGTCTCCTTTACTTTATAATTTCATATGTTCAAATGTTAAGACTTAAGTGTTAGTTTGGCCAAGACAGTTATCTATGTTCTTTTAGGAGAATAATTTTAATTCTTTAGCTGAGATGAGTATAGTCTTCTGCTGAGTTATGTAAGTCAGGCCAAGGGTTTGCTCAAATACTTTATCCCTAAATACTTCACAGGCTTGTATGTCTCTTGATGTTATTCACTGTAATATCAATGATATTTATAGATAGTAAATATAGGAATAGTTCAATTATATAAAGGAATTTGTAAAGTCAAGAGTTAGATAAGTACAAACAATGATATAGATTCATGGAAATATTAATAATTTTTTTGGAAGAACGTGAATCCTTGTTTATACATAAATCATGTTAAGTTGTTTGACAGTTTTAAAATAACCTTTGATATTCCTAGAAAAGCTCTGTAATTATTTATTGGTCATTTAAATATTTTTGTTTTGTATAATTTAATTTTGTAAATATAAGTTATTAGATGAATATTGTTAAATATTAATCAAGTGAAGAATAAAGTGGTAATTTAATTTTTTAGAGACATTGAATTGCTATCTAATATTAAACTAATTAGAAATTTATAATAATTAATTTAGTGTAGTGACAAAATGGTAATTTAACTTTGCAATTTGCATCTTCCCACTTATAATAATACTAATAATCTTAGTTATGTGTGTTGCACGTATATTCCTATTAATTATATTTTAATGCAAATTTCTAAAGATAATAATCTTATATTTTAATATACTTATATTTATAGAGTTGAATATAAACTAAGCTAGTTTTGATACTATAAATAATAGCTACTTCAGATTAGATATGTATACATGTTAGTGTATGATGTAAAGAATAAAATATTTCTTTAAAATATGGTTTTTATAGTAGATTTGAGAATAATAAGTTACATGTAAATGCTTCCTTGTCCACTTCCATTAGTTGATTTTGAAAGGCCCTACACCCATGACTATTTTCTCTCTAATTACAATTAATTAATCTATAACCACAAGCTTGAAAAGTCAAACCCCAACCATTCATTGAAGTTGCTCTTTCATGTAATCTTCCTATGGTAGTCCGTGTTTTATTTTGCTTGTCATACTTCCTATGATAGTTCATGCTTACTGATGATATAATATATTTGATTTAGTATAATATATACTTCATAGACATACCATAGTGGATTCATAATTTGTACCTAAACTTAATATATTTTAAACTTTGGTTAGCAGTTAGAAAATTTTAACTTACAAGATGAGAATCAAGATATTCTTAAAAGATAACAGAACAACATCCCTCTATAAATTCTTTAGTTAATTATTTCTCATCATCATCAGATAAAATATTGAACATTGGAGGATAAATGATGAGAATGATAATTGATGGAAAAACTCAAGATTGTTAATGGGATGCAATCAACTTAGTGAAACCCAAAGATGATATGTTAATTGAACCTACCATTAATCTAATTCTATAAATATTTCAACTTAAAATAAAAAATGGAAGAGTAATCATTCTATCATATCCATTCTTAAAGATGATATACAAATACAAAGAAAAAAAAATAAGCAATGCAATTAATTGTTTTTTTGCGACCTTGTCTTGATAATGAAAATTATAACAAAATCTAATGGAAAAATCACTCTCTTTTTAACACAAAAAAGTCCAAAACTATAAGCAAGTATAAACAAATCGACAATTCAACTATATAAATTGAGAGAAAGACCATGTTTCAGTAATTGAATTCTTATCTATCCTCATGTTTGCATAAGGGAGATTTCATAACTTTCCCCAAAAATCATGACATTATTTCACAAATTAAGAACTCCTAAGAAACTTTTCCCAAAGATTTAAATTTTTTATGACAAAAATTGTACTATGTGAAAAGTCATACAAAGATTTGAAAGGTCAAATCATAAACAATAACTTTGTAAGATACATATATTTACTTTAATTTCTTGTCTTCATGAAGTAATTGAATATTTATTTCCTTTTTATATTTTGTTTAGTTAGGTTTATAACAATTTTAGCTAATAAGTTAATATGTTTATAATGAATAATCACTTTGAAATAAATATAATTTATCATATTAGTGATATGATAATATTTTTATTATATTTCAATATGAATAAAAAATTATAATAGAATGTGTATAGTCAAGAGTTAGATAATTAAGTGCAAATCATGATAAAAATGGATGAGAATATCAATATTTTTTCTTGGATAACGTGACAAAACTAATACATGAATGATATTAAATTGCTTGTAACTTTCAAAATAACCTTTGAAATTCCTAAAAAGGATATGTCATTACTTTTTTTGTGCCTTGAAACATTAATGATTGCGTAATAATTTAATTTCAAAGCATAAGTTATTAGAGGAACAAATGTTAATTTGGTGAATGAAAAATGGTCATTTAATTTTTTTAGAAACATTTAAATTCTAATTAATTAGTTTTTATTATAAAAATATTTTAGTATATATATGTGTGTATGTGTGCGATAAAATTAAATATACATCTATATGATAAATATTATTAAATTAGATATTTTAGTTAGGAATTGATCTAAGAAAGTGCAAAAGTCATTAACATTTTTATTAAAACAATACAATCAAATATATATATATNTATATATATATATATATATATATATATATATAAGAAAATATTAGGCCCGCCTACGTGGCACCACCACAAACCAGAATTCCATTTTAAATTTATTTATTTCCAAAACTAGCCTTCCCCTTTCAAGAAAAATTGTGACTTTTATGAAGAGTTGTGATTTTAATGAAGATATGTGACTTTTATGAAATGTTGTGACTTTTATGAATAGTTACGATTTCTATGAAGAGTTGTGACTTTTATGAAAAGTTGTGACTTTTATGAAGGGTTGCAACTTTTATATCAAAAGTTGTAACTTTTCTGAAAAGTTGTGACTTTTATGAAGAGTTGCGACTTTTATGAAAATTGAGACTTTTATGACAGGTTGTGACCTTTCCAAATGGTTGCAACTTTTTCAAAAAGTTGTGACCTTTCCGATAAGGCACAATAAATATTTATTCACACTACCCTCTGTTATCTATAAATAGAGGGATTTGCTGCCACTATTATTTGAAGGTTTTTTCCATTGGATAGTTGAATTCAATAACATTGATTAAGCTTCTTATGAAGTTTGTTTAATTCCTAAAAGTTTTCATCCTCCTATTTCATGAAGCTTAATCTTTACTATAAGTCGAAGTGATTCATGTAAGTATGACAACTCTTTTTGCGATTGTGGTTACATTTTTCTTTTAACTTTGTTAAAAGTTACATAGAAGATGATTGAGAATTGATCTTCTCTTTTGTCCCTTTCTACAGGTTTCTTCGTATAAACAAAGAAAATTGATTTTCGATTGCAATGTCATGTTACTACTCTTGCACCTTTAGTTCCACAACTCATAACGTTGTTGAAATGGTTGAATTTATTACATTTGTTTTTTTAGTAAACAAAACTTTTATTTCTTCCACTATTGTATTTTTTTTTTGCTATAGAGGAATCGAATTGAAATGCATTAATTAAACTTCTAATGAACCTTTTTCATTCCCCATTTTCCATGAAACTTAATCATTTACTGTAGGTCATATTACCGAATAATCATATGTAAGTTTAATAAAATGTCCAATCCCGTGCGAAGCATGGGTAATTTACCTAGTTTAATATAATTAGGAATTAATCTAAGAAAGTGCAAAATTCATTAATATTTTGATTAAAATAATATAATTTAATATTTAAATTAAATAATTAAATGTTTTTAGTAACAATTTAATTCATAGTAAGGGTAAAACCCTAATTCAACTTTTAATTCTTTTGTGTGTGTGTGTGCGCGCGCGTGCATGTTTGTGTGTGTGTGTGCGTGTGCCGTGCACGTGGGTGTGTGGGTATGAGTTTGTGATTTTTTTATATTGTCGGAGTTAAAGAAGCTTAATAATTAAGTGGATACATAAGTTACTTTTATATCAATGGACTATGGCCATCTCTTTGCCTTTAACCTCTTTTAAAATCAGTTCAAGTCCAATACAATACTACATCAACCCAATATATACCAGCGGACCGGACCCAACCCCAACCTAATACTCTTCTTCTTCACACGACAGAACAACGTAGCAACAACAACCGAGAAAAAGCGAGCATTAATTCCCTAATTTGAAAATTTAATTTACTTTTTCTCCCTCGAATTCGTACGTTTACGCATGCCTTACACGAGCTCGAGAACAGTTGGATGTTTCCAAGACGTTCCCAACAACTTTATCCTCTCAATTTTCCTTTCTTTTTAAAAATTTTCGTTTAAAATGGTACGAATTCGTACCCTAACCTTATCTACTGAGGAATTTTGGACTTTTGCATTAGTGTCAAATCGTTTCCCCCCTATGTTTCAACCTAAAAGTTTCCTATATAAGCCCTTCTCTCTTCATTGTTCAGGGGAAGTTTTGGGTCTTGAGAGTAGTACCCCCTATAAGGATTGGGAATTCTCAGTTCAAATAGTTTAAAGTTTTGGTGGTTGTTCGAGTGAAAGAAGTGGAGTCATCTTCTCAACTCGTTGTTTCAGTTTAAACTGCCCAGAACCAGGTAACACTTAGTTTTATATTAACTGTTTGTTCTTAATGTGATGTTCTGTATTGTGTTTAGTTTATTTATATCTTTATGTGATGTTTTGGGTTCTATTTAGTTCACTTTTAGCAATTATGTATGCCTAACTAGTTAACTAAATAAAAGTGTATAGATTTAACTTCAATTTTTAGCACTCTTTGTGAGTTTTAGATGTTGTCTCTTGCTTTAACCTCAATGCTCAAGAATGAAGGCTTGTGTTAGCTTAACATCTTATGAATTAGGTGGTGTCTAATTAGTTACATCAGGTTGTGTTGTTTAGTCTCTTTACTCTCCTTTTCGTTTTAAGAAATAGACTCCTCGATAATCAATATTAAATCAATCGCGTTGAATATTTCATCTACTGTTAATATGGTCATAATTTTGGTGTGATTCTATTAAGCTCCCTTAAATTATTTCTGTTCGTTCCCAGTCTCTTTGTTTCTACCTTATTTGATTCTATCTCTAGTAGATATTGCATTGACAACTAGGTTGAAGCTAGTTGCTGGTTTGCCTCTTTACTGCCTTTAAGATGCTCTTGTTGATATTTTAATATAAAAACGTCTTTAGTTCCTACCTGATCTTTTTTAGTCCATACTTGTGCATCCCTTTGCAATATTACTCACATGTTTTTCTTCTCATACTTTAGCATTTTCTTGCTCTAAGTTGTTGGTTGCTTTCCTTTTTGTTAGATTTTGACTTAAATGATTTATAATAGACATGTCGTTTTAATATTCGATATTATAATTTCTTTGTTGTTTTATATGAGTAATCTCACAAATTTCTTTCTTTTTATCAAGTCTTTTGTTCTATACGATCTATACTTGCTTTGTATAGTTTCTGCTCTATTTTAATTTAAGTTTTAGATGCTTAATTTTTGTTATGTGTTATGGATAATAGTTCACTAGTTTGAAAACCTTAAATATGTAAACTGGAAAATTAGATTTAAAATTAAGGTTTTATTATTTTATTTCTTGTTTTGACAATTTCTTAAATACCTATGATTTGCTATTAATACTTTTAGTTTTCTTAATTGAATTGGAAATGGATAAGAAACCTCTTGTTATGATTTTGAATAAGGGACTTGCCAATACATCATTATTCGAGCGACATACGGTATTTCATTGAAATCCAAGAGATGTTTTAATATTTTAATAAACTTATAAAGTACATAACTAATTATATAAGATTTATATTAGTTAGATTCGGTATGTAGAGGCCTTGAATAGGAGAAAAACTCTCGTAGTTGATGAATAAAATATTTGAACCATTATTTAGAAATACAAATATAGACAATGAAATAATTACATATCTTTTCGAAAGACATTGGTGATGAACAACTAATGTAAAATGAAGAATTAATAACAAAATCCATAAACACTTAAAATCAAATCTTTTTCGTTTTTAAGATTTAAAAAACATTTCATATTTTCTTTGAATAAAATATTCTTGAAAATTTATCATAGGGTTGTACCCTCCCGAAAACACTTATATTATCAAATGTTCAGAAGAAAATTAATTACATAGTTCCACCATCGTGCCCACCTATGTGGCTCCACCACATATAAGAATTCCCTAGTAATTTATTTATTTCCAAAACTAGTCTTCTCCTTTTCATGAAAAGTTTTAACTTTGATGAAAAGTTACGACTTTAACAAAGAATGGTGACTTTGATGAAAAATTTTGACTTTTATGAAATATTGGGAGTTTAATATAGAATTGATTCTTTTGTGACAAGTTGCGACTTTTATTAAAAGTTGCGACTTTGATGAAGAATTGCGACTTTTGTGAAAGTTGTGGCCTTTCCAAAGGGTTGCAAATCTTCCAAATAATTGTAACTTTTTTGATACGGCACAATAAAAAAATTTACACTACCCTTTTGTTGTCTATAAGTAGAGCGCTTTCCTCTTATTTCAAAACAACAAAAGTTCTAAACCCCCTCTTCTTCATTTTCTCCTTCTCCTTCTCCTTCTCCTTCTCCTTCACCATTAAATAATATACTTTGCTCCTTTTGAGAGGCTCACTTACACCATTGCTTATGTTACAAATCATGGTATGTATTTTTACAATCATTAATTTATTGTTATGTTATTAAGGATAAATGATTTATGCAATAATTTTTATTTTCCTATACATTATAAATGTTTGTTACTAAGTAATCTTATATGTAAGATAATATAATGTTTTAATTATAATACTGGATATGTTTTAAGGAATATTTTTTAAATTTCATGACACTAAATTTCTACGCGAAACACAGGTAATTTTACAAGTTTAATATTTAAATAAGAAGCAAAATAAAATTATGAAGCTCTTTTAGAAAAATTGGTTAAATTATGCTAACTTCAGTCAAAATTCACACCCAATTTTAACTCATAAATTGATCCAATTCATGACCCACAAAAGAAATCCAAATCCCAACCCAATTGATCCTCATAAACTTCGACTCTCGTTATTTTTAAGCAGGTGTCCCAATATTCCTTTTTTTAAGCCCTAATTTATTTTTATTTTCTCCAATCGCCGCCCAACTATCCTATTTCTCTCCCTTTTAGCCAAAAGCGCGAACAACTCTTCGATTCAGTTCGCTTGTTCTAGTCATTTCTGAATTCCCTTTTTCATTTTCTTCTTGTTTTTCTCAATTATCCATCTACTATGAAATTTTGAATGAATCTACTTAAATTTGAGAGGATGTTTCCTCCACAATCATCCAGAAAATGAATGAAGATGAAGATATCACAAAATACGATTGAAATTATTTAAATACCGTTTAAATGGGGTAACTCTATTTATTTATTCAATGAATGTTGAATGATTTGATTTTTCCTTGTATGATTTATTTTAACAATTTTTTTTAATTGTTATTGAAAAGGAAAATGAGAAAGGAGATTACAGTGTGGGGAATTGAACTCTAACCAACAAGTATTCATGTAGTCAACCAACTTAACTACTAAATTCCCCTTAATACAGTATATTTAGTCTTTTCCAATTTTATATGTCTTCACTTTCTTATTTATTTATAACAAGCTTTGTGTTTGATATCAATTCTAAGATTCTTGTTTTAAAATTCGTACTTATACAGAAATCATAAAGACACAAAGTTATTGAATTGATATTTTGTTAGTGTCACATTTACAATGAAAAAAACAACAATGTTTATCTCTTTTCTATCTACCTTTTTTCCTAACCATTTCTCTGCTTCTACTAATACGAAAAAAGAGAATAAATTATAAAATCATGTTTCGGTAAAGTCAATCATCCTTAGAATTAAGTGCTTTAGTTGACTCTAATTTCTTGTCTTGAGCATCTCTCGGATACAAACAAAAAGTTTCATCATTCTTCTATATATATATATATATATATCCTACTTCTAGTCTAACCTACTTCCAGTCTAACCTACAACAATGTGTAGCTAATCAAAGGTTGTGATTGATCATTGCAATGTGGAACAAGCCATGAAATGAACCCTCAAGCCATTGCAATGTGGAACAAGCCATTCACTGGCTCTTGGGAATATCCTGGTTATTAGAAAGAGCCAAACAATTTTTTTCAAGAGAGAGGTTCTAATCACTGAATGTGACGTAGAGAATGTTGGTTCAGTTCTTAGTGACTCATATAGATGGTGATGACTAACTAGCACAAGAAGATGAGGAAATCTGTCAATACTCAATGTTCTGATTTTTTTAATAGTTTGGGAATAGTACATCAAAAATTCAGTTGAAGTTTAATATAAATTCTTATCTAGCCAAGCAAGTACCATTATAGTTTCAAATTCAAATTAATCTAAAAATGTAATTTAAATAGAAGACAAAAGAAAACATAATAAAGAAAATTTATCAATGAAAAATGCAATTAATGTGTTTAGCCAAAATAATATTTTTGAAATTTAATTAAATTATTATTAAATGTTAACTATTGTAGGAGTTTAACCTCTACTGAAACCCTCCTCCAACTATAAAAGTTTAAAATAAAGATCTTGGACAAACATGAAAAAAACACTTCACATTTAGGATGAAATCAAAACCTTTTCTCCCTTTTTTTCTCTCTCTTTGAAACTTAATACAAAAACTGCAGATCCCCTCCGGTTTGATCAACACTCTGAATAGCTAGAAGCAAAAGAAGGTTGTCGAATTTCCACCCAAAAAAATAACCTTCTTTTACGTCTAGCAATTCAGAGTGTTGCTCAAACCTGAGAGAAATCTGCAGTTTTTATGCATAAAGTTTCAAAAAGAGAGAAAAGGCTTTGATTTCTTCCTAAATGTGAAGTGTTTTTTTAATTTGTTGGTCAAGCCCTTTAGTTGCACCGTTTATAGTTGGAGGATTGGTTTAGTAGAAATTAAAATCGTACCATGGTTAACATTTAATCATACGCAAATCAAAATTTGCAAAACATTTTTTTGTCTGCACATATTTATTGTAATTTTCCTTGCTAAATTTTCTTCATTATGTTTTCGTTTCACTTGTATTCTATTACATGTTTAGATTAGCCAAAATAATGGGAGTTTCCATGTGGTCCACGCCTATGGGTTCACCGAGGTCACTGGACCAGCCCTGGTGTGTGAGTGGCAAGCCTAGTGGAACAAATTACCTAGGAAGAACAAATCAGGTTAAAGGCAAGACAAGGGCTGGGCATACAGACATTTGTCTACGGGAGGTTCGAGATGAACTTACTGTGAGTCTAAGTTCTTTTTGGGGATTTTTTGGAATTTTTTCAACAATGTGTGTCAAATAAAAGGTTCTATGAATAATTGTTTACCAAACAGAAATGATATATGTCTAGGCAAATGAGCATGGAATTGAGTTTGATTAAGCAAAACAATTGGTTCATTTCACTATCATATGTGGAATTTATAACTCTTTTAGTGAAACATTAAGTTGTTGGTTTCCGGCATAAATATTATTGTTTAGGTATTTCAAATTTCATACTGTGTTCAATTGGTATTTTAAGAATGTTGGGAATCTAGAGCTCAGAATGGAGTAATTCTTACGAAATTCCTCTCGATATAATATGAGGGTTAGTATGACATTCTCTCATGATTTCTTCATATGATTTTCTTTCTTTATCCATATATTTCGTGGGGGAAATTGATGTTTTATCGATTTGAACTCAATGTTTTTATGAAAAATGTATCTTCAGGTTCTTTATGTTATGGGCAAACTGATTTTTGGATAAACTTTTGATTTATCAATTATATTAATTATATTAACTACATACTAGTCTTTGATGCGTGCTTCACACATGAGTTACATGAAAATATTATATACGGTATGTTAATAAAATCACACAACAATAAGTATCACAAACTACTCAACGAAAAAATATACAATCTGGAATCTATGAACAATCAATCTATTGCTTTTTAAAATATGTAACCCCTAAAATTAAAATAACTTTTATATCACATAGAATAGTTGAAAACGTAAGAAAAATAATGCATAAAGCCTTTCATACTGTATCAACATTATGAAATTTGTGAAATTCATGCGCCTAACATAAATTACACTAATTACTTATTGCGTAAAAAGAATCATTATCACACAATAAAGATTTTCTAAATGCGATTATAAAACCACGTCGATATAGTAATGAAAATTCTCTATATTCTATAAGAATATAGACATAATAAAAAGCAAGAAAAGGCAATATTCACAAGTTATAATGTTTTTTTCTGACAAATGTCAAATACTATACCTCACTATCTAATTGAAGACTTGCTTATATATTTACATTTATATAGAGATACATGAAAGAACACATTAAATTATCATAAATTTACACATTTAATTTTGGGGGTTGTAAATACAAAAGGAATGAAAACTATGCAGATTATTAAAATTATAGATTTTGGAACTGAAGAGGTGTGAATTATTGAAATGTGACCTTTTAATATAGAAAAATGATGAAAAAAAATAACAAAACTTCTATGTCATATATATGCAAAGTTAATTAGAGCCTCAATATCTAATTGTGAAAATCAGAAACACATATAAATTATTTATAATACCTAAAATTTCAATTAATTTCAAGACCAATGAACATATTTTGAATATTTGTGATCTCAAAAAGAAATTAGGAAAAATAGATTGTCAAGTGGTAATTGATCCATGTTATTTTTGATAATGTCTTATCATTCAATCAAATATATCATCCAACATTATTGGAATATATTGTCAAGTGATAATGGATATAAAATATTAGACTAATTAAAAATATATGCACATAAATGTGCATCAGTAGACTACAATTGACTTTTGTACCAATATATTTATCAATCTCATTGCTGTTGGACTTATAATTTTTCATACACGTATAAAATTGAAATTACAATTTAAAATTCAGCCCAAACCCATGTAAATAATTAGTAGTAACACTTATTAAAAGATGAAACATAAAGTAATCAAAGAAAGAAACTTGAAAAGGAAACTTACTGTAATGGCAAGATGGTCTTGAATAAAAATGGAATATTACTTTTATAAATCCACATATGATGACCCTTCATCTTCTATTACAACTCTTAGTTTTCTTTTTTTATTAAAGCAATAAAGATCCAAACTTCGTAAAAAGTGATAGAAAAACTCTTAATCTTCCCCCTTTATTGAANAAATTAATGTGTATTAATTTTTTTCATAAATATATAAGAATAATAATGTTGAATATAATATTATAATTAATGAATATTCACAAATAATATTACTTTATAAGGACATTTTCGTAATTAAACTTTTAACTTGAGTGTTTTCCACTTATAATAATACTAGTTTTATGAAACATGCGTTGAACGTTTACCTCATAATACTTGATACAATCTTTGTATTTCAAGAAATAAATCTGAATGAGACATATATTATTCGACATTCTTTAGATATATAACTAAAGTGACATATATGTTGAATATCGTCATGATCAACTCAATTGTGGTTAGAAGTCATGTTAATCTTGCTTCGATTAAACATGAATATGGGGTGAAAAAATAAAATTAACTGATTGTATAAATAATTAAAACAAATCATAAAAAGAAAAATATAATATCAAATTCATAATCACAAACAAAAATCTCAATAATATAAAAAAATTGAGATGCAACTGAGAAATATATGGCCTGTGGAAGGAAAAAGAAGCATGACAAGTATATATTTATACTAATAGGTGTAATGACTCATAATATTCTTTTTCAGCTTTATTTAAAATCATTAATAATTTGAATAATTAAGATAGTAACTTTTGTTATTTCATCACATGTAATAGAAAGTTGAAAGATTTAATGTCACAGAAAAAGAAAAAAGTATTTAAAATCTAGTTTGCTTTAAATTGACTTTTCTATCTAATTTATTTTTAAGTTTATTAATTACATATTAATTAAATTAATAGCTAATTATTGTATTACTTTTTAAATGAATGTATAATTTGTTTTGGAGTACTTTTTTCGCTTTAAACTTTAGGTTTTAACAAATCTTGGAGGTGATAAGACTTTATAACATTTTGATTAATGAATATTTAATTTATAACTTCGTGCATTGCACATTTTTTCCAAATATTTTATTAAAAATTTATATTATAATATGTTTAGATGGTACATTTTCAGTATTTTCTTTGAGCTATAATAAAGGAATCAAAACATACAAAAAAAAATACCAAATAATTTGAAATCAGAAACTTAGAACTTGATGTGAGTGACATAATATTTTAATTTAAAGAAAGCTTACACTCTCGAACACATATATAAAACATACATGTAATTAATCATTATCTCACTAACTAACAATTTTGTATAAAAATTAGAATTAAATTAATACGTACAACTTTAAATTACATTGTAACCAACCGAAAGGTATATATACGTACTTTTCACAAATTCTATCAATAATTTATTTCCTCATAAATTAAAAGAATAACAAAGTTACAATGATTCATCAAACTTATAAAATGCCATTGTATATGATCATGTTCATATTTTTCCTACTTTATTTATTTTTTTGTCAGTGAGTTGGATTCACATTCTCTTTTTTTCTTGTAGGACATTCCATTGATTGTTATGAATGTAATGAGAAAGCTGGAAGTCTTCTTGTCCTTGTGCCAAAGACCTCTTTTTTTTTGTAGAGAATCTAATTATTGTGACATCTCAACTTCTATAAAATTATTTTATTTACAAATTAAACCACAATTGTATTAAGAATATATCAACTTGCATAGAAAAAATTATTGCATGTAAGGAACAATGATTTATTACCTGAAAATTGATACCACTTGAAACAATTTAATTTGCATTGTTTCACTTGCTGCATCATCACTATGAAATATTAGCACCATTTCTTAATTGTATCGATTTGCATTAAAAAATCAAGTTTAACAAAACATATTGACATGTTCAATAATTTAGATGTGTTCAAATAAAGATAAAAAAACATTTAGCATAATAAATTCATATAAAAAAATGAAGATAACATGATTACTTGAGAAAGTAGAATATATAACATAGAAAAATGAAGATTCTGCTAATGGAAGATAAAACACATTACAAATTAAGTAATCCAATAGGTGACCTTTTAGTTTCTTTAGCCTAACACCTGAGTTTTTGTTAAAGAGCATAATAAAAATAGATAACTTAAAAGGCTAAATCATTATTGCTCTATTTTTTGTATTATTTAATTTATTTCTATGCATGTTTGTTTTCCAGAATATTCCAATGCATGTTTACCTTTTTAAAAGGGATAATGCACAAGTACCCCCTCAATCTATGCCCGAAATTTCCGAGAACACTTATACTTTACTAAGGTCCTATTACCCCCTAAACTTATTTTATTAATAATTTTCTACACCTTTTTGGCCTACGTAGCACTATCTTGTTGGCCCAACGTTGATTGGCTTTTTTTTTTCAAGCTAGTGCCACGTAGGTCGAAAAGGTGTAGAAAATTACTTATAAAATAAGTTCAGGGGGATAATAGGACCTTAGTATAGTATAAGTGTGTCTCTGAGATTTCGGGCATAGATTGAGGGGGTACTTGTGCATTTTCCCTTTTAAAATAATGATGATAAATTTGCACTTGCAAAGATGAATTTGGTCCTTATTGTGTTATTAATTACAATAAGTATAATATAATAATATGATATGAACTAATATTTTAAAATTGATTACAGAGTTTAAGGATAAAATGATAATTCAACTTTGCCTTTTGGAGGTTCCCACTTTTTGTAATATATGATGATATGATATGATATGCTTGAGAATTTGGGGGTTTTCAATTTTGATAAATTGAGGACCTTAAGGTCTATTTCAACTCATTTTTAGATGAAATTTCATATTTGAAGTTCCATAAGATTGTGTAAGATATTTTCAATAAATATTTCAGATTACAGCCGAGGTTTCGGACCCGAGTATTGAAGATTTTTCTCTTGAACATATGTTTTAAGTAAATTGTAATTTTGAGTATGATTTCAACTTATTTTTTGATGTCATTTTTATTATTGAGTTTTAAAACCTTTGGTTAACTTTATTTTACATAAATTTCCAAATTCAATCCTAATTTTTAAGGAAAATGTACAAGTACTCCCTCAACCTATGTCTGAAATCCCAGACACACACTTATACTATACTAAGGTCCTATTACCCCCCTGAACTTATTTTATAAGTAATTTTCTACCTCTTTTGGGTCTACGTGACACTAGCGTAAAAAAAGTCAACCAGCATTGGGCCCACAAGATAGTGCCACGTAGGCTGAAAAGGCGTAGAAAATTATTAATAAAATAAGTTAAGGGGGGGGGAATATGACCTTAGTATAGTATTACTGTGTCTCTGAGATTTTGGGCATAGGTTTAAGGGTACTTGTGCATTATCCCTAATTTTTAGGAATGGGTTTTAAGGCCAATTTGGCTTGGTTTCCAAAATCATTGATATGGGTATTATTGGTTCTCTATTTTTATTGTGATTCCATTTTTGTTTAGATTTTGGTTATTTGACGACCAATCAAAAAGGGAAAGCTCAAGTGCTGGGTTGAATGATCATTTTTTCGAGGCAAGTGGCTTCTTGACCCTTTGTTACGCATATTGAATCTTGTACTCCTTATTGTGTGTGTTGGGAAGTAATGAAATTTGGTGACAGACTTGATATTTGTGGCCACTTGTTCGTGTTGATTGACGTTAATGATGAAAAGCAACTTTAATAAGAAATTTTAGATATAAATGCAGCATGATCAAACAACGGATTTTATCGTGGAAACCATCCTTATTGTAGAGAAGGAAAAACCACGCCAAAACTTCACCAACTTAAATAATCACTTTTAGATTACAAATCAATAATAAAAGGGACTAACTCTAGTAACTTAACTTTCAACAATTAACTAAAATTGAAAAATCTACTCACCAAGAAGTCAACCCGCTTCTTGTTATATTTCTCTCTGACTCAATCTCTTGCTTTGAACAGTAACTCCTAAATACTGATTCAAAGATGAAACAATGCAAACTAAACTTCACAAAGAAATCCTAACACTAATTATTCTTTCTTTTCCCTTTTTGATCTCTAAGTTACTCTGCCTTTGCTGGAAAATTCTCTTGATTTGTGATTGCAAAAGCCCATCTTCTCTTCTTTGACTTTGTCTTTTATCGAAATGTATTAAACCTTGGTAAAATCCTACAAGGAAAGCAATTATATATTTATTCTTAGAAATATAGTCCTTTTCCTCATAGAATTTGTTTATCTCTTTCCTTTTCCGTATGTCGGTCATCTGCCATTTTATTTTTCCTTGTTTGTCAAGGATAATTGTTTAAAATGGCAGAGAAATATCTTGAGTGGAGTTGGGTTCTGAAGGCTAGCAGACAAAATTCCCCCAAATGTGTACTACTTAAGGTAGTTTTTGCAAGTGTGATATCTGATTGTGGGTGGAAAGAACTTGTGTAGAAGATGATGAATCCATCAATTCCCGAACAAATAGTCATTCAAATATTCACGTGGCTTCCTGTCAAATCACTAATGCGTATCAAGTGCGTTACTAAATTCCCTTTCTATACCCCTGTAGATTTTAATATCAATTGCATTAAAGGCTTATTTTGCATTCAGAAACCTGCTGCAATTTAAACCCCAGTACAGGAGAAGTAAGATATCTTCCTAAACTAAATAATGATCGGTCTCTCCTTTACTATTGGTTAGATTTCGAGCCAAAAGAAAACAAATATAATGTTCTTTTAACACGAGATGCTAGCGGATTTTACGTAAAACAATGTGTTTTTTTACATTAGGCATAGACAAGTAATGGAGAAAGACTCATAGGATTTTCATATCTGTTTCGTACAAGACCGGGCTTTGCATCAACTGTAATATGTATAGGTTTGTTTTCCATGGAGGAAAACTTGCTATAGATACATTTGATCTTAAAACTGGGTGTGTTGGAATCATATCTAATGTGTTTAATGTTCCTGCTTTGAAAAGCAATTTGTTAAGTGCCGGTCAACTGTTAGAAAAGGGATAAGTGATCATCTTAAGGAATGATACATGTTAAATTTCTGAACCTTTCAAAAGAATTATTGCTATTGTGAAAGTTAGTCAAAACAGGTTGTTCCCTTTAAAGATTGAAAATGTTCAATCTTGCTCTATGGCGGAAGTGAAAAACCCTTCATGTATGTGGCATTTCCATATGGTCACTTGAACATTGGTGGGTTGAAGATCGTTCAAAGGAAAAGTATGGTGACAGGTCTACCTATAATTGTTGTTCCCTCCCAAGTTTGTGAAGAATGTGTTGTTGGCAAACAACATCGTTCTCAGTTTCCAAAAGTAAGTCTTGGAGAGCCAAAGAGGTAATGGGGCTGGTACACTCAGATATTGATGGGCCAATAAAACTAATCTCTAATTGAGGTAAAAGGTATTAGTAAGTCTTGGAGAGCCAAAGAGGTATTGGGGCTGGTACACTCAGATATTGATGGGCCAATAACACTAATCTCTAATTGAGGTAAAAGGTATTTTATTACCTTTACTGATGAATATTCAAGGAAGACTTGGGCGTATATTCTGCAAGAAAAGTCGGAGGCTTTTAAATATATTTAAAAGCTTCAAAACTCGTGTGGAGAATGAGAATTGAAGGACCATTAAAAACCCTCGCACAGATCGCGGAGGAGGTATTGCTCTAAGGTATTTGATATTTTCTGTGAGACTCATGGCATTCGTAAAGAGCTCACAACAGCCTATACACCACAACAAAACGGTGTGGCAGAGAGAAAGAATAGGACAATTCTGAATATGGTTCGTAGCTTGCTGTCTCAAGGAAGAGTTCCAAAGGAATTTTGGCCGAAAAAAGTAAATTGGAGCATTCATGTCTTGAATAGAAGTCCCACTTTTGCTCTTCGAGATATGACACTTGAGGAGGCTTGGAGTGGAAGGAAACCTGGAGTAGATCACATTAAAGTTTTTGGTTCCTTTGCTTATGCACATGTTCCAGAAGCCAAAAATAAAAGAAGCTTGATGATAGAGGTTAGAAATGTGTTTTTCTTGATTTTAGCGAGGCATCCAAGGCACACAAGCTATTCAATCCATTGACAAAGAAAGTTGTGACCAGCAGAGATGTAGTTTTTGATGAGGAGAACACTTGGGATTTGAATATGCATTAATCTACTCCAATCTTAATTAATAATGAAGTTGAAGAAGCAGTTGAAACTTCACCATCAGGTTTGGAAGAAACTGCTGCAATAAATCAGTCTCTTTGTCGTGCTCACAGAAGGCCCGTGTTGATGATGGATTAGGAGGTAAGAGGAATTAATGTTAATGAAGATGGTTCCAACTTTGCATTGTTTGTAGATTCTGATCCTATAATTTTTAGAATGCCGTCAAAGAGGGAAAATGGAGGAAATCTATGGATGATGAGATTGATGCTATCGAAATAAATAACACATGAGAGTTAACAAATCTTTAGAAGGGGCACAAAACGATAGATGCCAAGTGGGTCTATAAGATGAAACTCAAAGAAAATGGTGAAATAGACAAGTATAAGGCGAGATTGGTGGCTAAGGGATACAAGCAAGAACGTGGTGTGGACTATACAGAAGTATTTGCTCCAGTTGCAAGGCATGACACAATCAGAATGATAATTGTCGTGGCGGCACAAAATTTGTGGCCAATCTTTTAATTGGATGTCAAATCAGTTTTCCTAAATGGATACTTGGAGGAAGAGGTATTTATCGAGCAACCTTCTGGTTACATAAAAGTTGGAGATGAGTATAAGGTATACAAGTTGGAAAAGTCTCTTTACCAACTAAAATAAGCTCCTCGAGCTTGGTATAGTCGCATTGATGCTTACTTTCTAAAATTTAGTTTCCAGAAATGTCTATATGAAAACTCTCTTTTTGTTCAATTTGGAGAATTCGGAAAAATGCTCATAGTGTGTTTATATGTTGATGATCTTACATTTACTGGGAATGATAGTGTCATGCTTTCTGATTTTAAGAGATCTATGATGAATGAATTTGAGATATCTGATCTTGGAAAGATGCAATATTTTCTTAGTTTAGAAGTAGTGCAATTTGTTTATGGGATAATTGTTTTAAAAAATAAACATGTGCGGGAAATTTAAGATCAATTCAAGATGAATAATTGCAATCCCATCGATACTCCAGCTGAGTTTGTTCAAAGCTAAACAAAGTTGGAAGAGGAGATATGGTTGACAACACACTCTATAGGCAAATTGTAGGTAGTTTGATGTATATTACTACTACAGGGCCTAACATCATGTATGTTGTAAGTCTTATAAGTAGGTATATGGAGTGTCCGACAGAAATTCAGTTGATAGCTGCCAAGAGAATCCTTCGCTACTTCCAAGGAACTAAGGATTTTGGTTTGTTCTATAAGAAGGATGAAAAATCTGATTTGATTGGTTTTGCTGAATAGCGATTATGAAGGAGATCAAGACGATAGAAAGAGCACTTCAGGCTATGTTTTTGTGCTAGGCACAGGGGCTGTTTCATGGTCTTCTAGAAAGAAAAAACTATTCTCACTTTATCGACTACTGAAGCGGAATTTGTTTGCTGCTACAACTTGTGTTTGTCAAGCTGTTTGGTTAAGGAGAATTCTAGAAGAAGTACAATTCAAACAAGAAAGAGCAACTACAATTTTCTGTGACAATAATTCGTCCATTAAGCTGTCAAAAATCCTGTTTTACATGGAAGAAGCAAACATATTGATGTGAAGTATTATTTCTTGCGAGTTCTCAATAATGAAGGGACAATGGAGCTGCAGTATCACCGAAGTGAAGACCAATTGGCAGACATATTTATTAAACCTCTCAGGTTTCTCCCTTTCTAAAAGCAGAGGAAGTTGATGAGATTCAATACAATGGATGAGTTTAAGAAGGTGCAGTTAAACTGAAGCTTGACAGCTTTCATTTTAAGGGAGGGTGTTAGTTTTTAAAAATTCAGTTTAGTAATTAAACTTCTGCTAGAAATAAAATGCCTATATGTTATGTTTGTCCTAGTCTTTAGGAAGAAACTTAAACTTGGGAAGCTTTCAAGTTTTAGGATTGTAGTTCCTAATTTTTAGTTTCAAGTTGTTTTAGCATATAAAGAATTGTATTGGCAACTCTTTATGTCATTTAGTCAAAAACAACTTCTTCAATAATATTTCCTTTCTCTTCTCTATTTTTTTAACCTACAAATATATTTCTAGATTCTACTTTTTCTATCAACGACGTAATATCTTAAGACCTATGTCATCTTGCAATTTTCAGTTGCATCTCGTTTTTAACTTGCAATTTTCAGTCAAATTCTCTTCATTGCACCTCATTAGTAGCAACTTACTGATTATTGCTAACACCTGAAGCATTCAGAATTTGTTGCTGCTAACTCTCGATCATCTGAAACCACTAAAACATCTCTGTTTCCAGCAGCTTTTTGATAACCAATATAACCTGTATAAACATCTATTTAGCTGCACGATTTTGCTCAGATGTGACAGCAACCAATTGTCATCTAAAGCAGTAGCATTACTTTGATCAACACATACAACCCTTCTTTTTTCATTTAATATTTCCCTCACTACACCCTGATTTTTTTCAATATCACTAGAACCTTTCAGAAGATCTTTACTGGTATATATCATCAGTTTGTTTGTTATTTAACATCAAAAGTAAACCAAAGAGGTTTGTTCGTTCCGCCCTACTTAAGAGATTTCAATGTAGATAGGAAGAATTGAAATGGTTAGTACCTTTCAATGTAGATAGGAACAATTCAACTAGTGTTTTCTTTGTCTTATAGGAAATATGGAAGAAAAATAATATCGTTAGAGAATACTCAAGTTTATTATAGGATACTTAAGGCCACTTGATATGATTACAATCATCAAGTACATCACTATTTATACTACTCAAAACAGAAAACAAAAAGTCTTGCACAAATAACTAAATACATGTATCACAATTTACTAGATACATGTACTACGAAATTCTAAAAAGACTTCTTGAAAAACTAAGAGACAATTTTGGAAGACTAAACATTGATACATTAATTCCAACACTCCCCCTTAATGCATTTGCTTGATAACTCCGATGCGTTCTCGAAGATAGCAAAATTTTTCTCTAGGAAGTGCTTTGGTGAAGATGTCAGCAAGTTGTTCTCCTGTCTGACAGTAATACAACTGAATTTCGCCTTTCTCTTGTGCTTCTCGAATAAAATGATACTTGATGGAAATATGCGTTGATCTTTCACGGTTGACTGGATTCTTGGTAATTGCAATTGCTGATTTGTTATCACAATACAAAACAGTCCCTTTTTTTTGTTTTTCACCAATTTTTCAAATAATCTCCTAAGCCAAATATCTTGAGAAGTAGCCTTGGATGCTGAAACATATTCTGCTTCGGCAGTGGATTGAGCAACAACACTTTGCTTTTTTGATAACCAAGAATAAATGCTTGATCCAAATAAAAAGCATAACAAGAAGTACTCTTCATGTCATCTATACTTCCAGCCCAATCACTATCAAAATAACTAATTAAGTTCAAATTTCTTCAAAATTTGTATATTATCCCATAATCCATTATTCATTGCAAGTAGCGTAGAACATGCTTTGCAACTCCAAAATGCACTTGGCTTGGTTCATGCATGAATCTGTATAATAAACTAGCAGCAAACATAATATATGGCCTTGTTGAAGTACGATATAGCAAACTTCGAATCAAACTCCTAAAAAGTGAGCTATTAACTTTCTTTTCTCCATCATCTTTTCTAAACTTCTCATTTGCTGCTAATGGTATGGCCACAGACCTGCAATCAATCATTTTGAATTTTTGAAGAATACTTTTAATATACTTCTTTTGAGAAATGAAAATTCTTTCTTTCACTTGAAAAACTTCGATGCCCAAGAAATAATTTAGAAATCCAAGATCACTTATTTCATAAGCTTGCATCATATCTTGTTTGAAATTTTGCATCATCTTTACATCATTTCCTGTAAAGAGCAAATCATTCACATAGAGACAAACAATGATAATGCTGCTATGTTCTTTCTTCACATACAAAGTGGCTTTACTTTTACTTCTCAAAAAATTATTTTTCATAAAGTATGTATCAATATGATTGTACCAGGCTCTTGGAGCTTGCTTCAGCTCGTAAAGAGCTTTTTTTAGTCTATACACCTTTTCTTCTCCCCTTTGAACAAAAAATCCTTGAGGTTGCTCAACATAAATCTCTTCATCAAGTTTTCCATTCAGAAATGCTGATTTAACATCAAGTTGAAATATCTTCCATTTATATTGTGCAGCAACAACAATTGCAGTTCTAATTTTCTCAAGATGAGCAACTGGAGAGAAAGTCTCATAAAAATCAATACCTAGTTTTTGTTTGAAGCCTCTAGCAACCAAACTTGCTTTATGCTTTTGAATATCTCCTTCCTGATTGAGTTTGATTTGGTAAATTCAATTTAGACTTACAACTTCTCTTTCTCTAGGAATAGCTACAAGCTCCCAATTATTATTTTTTTTGATCATTCAAATTTCTTCTTCCATGGCTTTCTACCAAATATTATGTTTTATTGCTTCTTTAAAATTTTCAAACTCAACACCAGCAAAATTACATCTTTGATAAATATAACTCAACATTTTTGTTCCTCTTGGAGGCATTTCTTCATTATCTGAATCTGGGATTTCTCCCCCTTGAGAGACATCTTCATCTTTCTCATCCTCTTCTTTATTTGAAAATATGATAGCAGTATTCTCTATCTTTTTATCCTCCCAATTCCATGTTATTTTTTCATAAAAAATGACACCTCTACTAACAACAAGTTTGTTAGTTTTGACATCGAGAAGCCTATATCCTTTTGTCACATCAATATAACCAAGAAAGACACATTTTTGACTTTTTTCATCCAATTTTGTTCTTTTCTCAGTAGGTACATGAGCATAACAAATACACCTAAAAATTTTAAAATGACTTACAGAAGGTTTAATTCCACTCCAAGCTTGAACTGGTGTCTTGTCCTTTAGTGCCTTTGTTGGACACCTGTTAAGGATGTCAACTGCTGTATGCACTGTTTCTGCCCAAAAATATTTTGGCAGCCCTTTCTCATTCATCATAGTTCTTGACATTTCAACAATTGTTCTATTTCTTCTTTCAGATACACCATTTTGTTGAGGAGTACACCCTGCTGTAAGTTTCTTCTGGATGCCTTCATTTTTGCAATATTCTTCAATTTCTCGACTTGTGTATTCACTTCCTCAATCACTACGAATGATTTTGATGCTGCAACCTTTTTGCTTCTCAACAAGGGCTTTAAATTTCTTGAATGTAGCAAATGCTTCTGACTTTTATTTCAAGAAATAAACCCAAGTCATTCTTGAGAAATCATCAATAAAAATTAGAAAATACCTTTGACTTCCAAGAAATGGAGTCTTCATTGGTCCACAAAATGTCGATATGAATGAATTCCAAAAATACACTTTCTCTCCAAGACAACCCTTTTGGAAAAGACTTCCGGTTGCTTTCCATTATACAACTTTCACATGTATCCACCTCAGTATGTATCTCAGGAAGACCTTGCACTATGTCCTTTTGCTTGAGAAGCTTTAAACCATGAAAATTCAAGTGTTAAAATCTTTTGTGCCAAAGCCATGAATCATCTACAATTTCATTTTTTAATGCATTGTAATGAAATTGCAAAGGGAAGTTTCTATTTATCATTTTTACTTCAACAATGAGTTTATTTGGCTCAATTTTATCATAAATCTTGCAATAATTATCTCTAAGCAGAAGAGAATAACCATTTTCCATGAGTTTACCAACACTAAGCAAATTTTCTTCCAAGTCAGGAACATAAAGAACATCATGAATTTGCTTACAACATCCTTTCATGTTGATCGAAATAGTGACTTTACCTTTGGCATCAACTAAGGCTCCATTCCCCATCTTCACTTTAATAGTGATGCTATTATTAATTGAGAGGAAAGCCTTTTCATCTCCAGTCATGTGATTACTACAACCACTATCAACATACCATTCATTGCTTTT
This sequence comes from Solanum pennellii, assembly GCF_001406875.1. Classification (NCBI taxonomy): domain Eukaryota; kingdom Viridiplantae; phylum Streptophyta; class Magnoliopsida; order Solanales; family Solanaceae; genus Solanum; species Solanum pennellii. The sequence goes on along the minus strand of NC_028637.1, from coordinate 32,143,735 downwards.
TGTTGAAGCATCAGATTTAGAAACAAAGAAAATATTTTCTTCCCTTTCTTCCTCATGTTTTTCACAAAAAATTGCTTGCTCCCGTTTCTTGTGCCAACAATCCTTTTCAACGTGGCCAAACTTTTTACAAAAGTTACATTGGGGCTTGCCTTTGTTCCAACATTTTTCTGCATTGTGATTAGTCTTTTTGCAAACTTAACAAGAAAGACTAGAGTTTTTCTCACCTTTTTCTTCAACCTTCTTGGAAGAACCATCATGATCCTGCTTCTTTTTTTGCTTTTGATTTTTCTTCTGATGATTTTTTGAGAAATTTTGAGAATTCTCATTTATTTTAGACTGGAAAGCCGTCTCTTTGGGTTGATCTTCACGAAAAAATCTTCGCTTCTCGTGTGCACGAATTGATCCAACTAGCTCTTTGATGGAAAGCTTAGAAAGATCTTTTGTCTCCTCAGTGATAGCAATGATGTACTCATACTTTTCTGTGACACTAATTATAATCTTTTCCACAACTTGTTGGTCAAAAATTATATCTGTCACGACCCAAAACGAGCCGCGAGTGGCACCCACACTTATCCTACTATGTGAGCGAACCAACCAGTCTAAACCCCAACAGTTCAACCATAAATAACATAATATAATGCGGAAGACTTAAAACTCATTAATGAAAATCGATTAAATAACTTCTAAAAAGTCAATACTTATTATTCCCAAAATCTGGAAGTCATCACCACAAGAACATCTATCCTCAAGTTACTAAATCTAAGAATATCTAGGAAGCTAAAATAAATAAACAGCTAGTCCATGCCGGAACTTCAAGGCATCAAGACATGAAGGAGAAGATCCAGTCCAAGCTAGAAGCATTAGCTCACCCTGAGATCCGACGTGATGAAGACTGGCTAGAGTTGCGGTTGAGTTGAAGACGATGGCACGTTTGCTGCACTCCACAAATAACAAAGAAAAACAATTACAAGTAGGGGTCAGTACAAAACACGAGTACTGAGTAGGTATCATCGGCCAACTCAAAATAGAAAACAATATATTTCAGATAATACATAAAATCAACTAATATTCTTACAAGGTGATAGCAACAAGTACAAGAATCATTTACAACATCACCAAACACATCTATGAGGACTCAAGCCTCCACACCATACTCTTTTGGGAAATAGGTTCTTTATATTGAGTATATTAACATATTTCAAGATTCATTCTCCTTGCTATCCTGGTGTCGGAACGTGACACTCCGATCCATTACTATCCTGGTGTCG
>NC_028637.1:32141113-32142314 GCF_001406875.1 Solanum pennellii | reverse complement strand
GTGACACTCCGATCCCCTAATACTACGTGTCGGTTCGTGACACCCGATCCACTAACCTCATTCTTTTAGTTCATCAAGTCTTCTTTTATGCCAAGACATCATCATTAACAAAGAGGTTTTAAGGTTTTAAGATTCAACAGCCTCATCATGCTAATTCATCACAATTATATAATCACATCATGCATGCACACAATTAAGCATATAGGAGACTTTACACTACTACCCAATACATATCTTGTCACTATTAAGAGTTTACTATGAAATAGCATAAACCATAACCTACCTCCACCGAAGAATTGTGATCAAGCAATCAACTTTCCCAAAGCTGCGTTGTTCCTCTCTCTCGATCGATCGTTTCTCTCTTTTCCCTCTGTTCTTTCTATTTTTCTTATTCAAAACCCTTCTTCTTTTACCCTAATTAGCATATAATTAAGTATAAAAGATGATAAAATACCCCACTATTTGTTTCAAGGTTATCTCTTTTAACCCCCAAGTAATTGAATTATTAACATTAAACCACTAACTTTATAATTATAAGCAGGAATAGTCCAAAACGCCCCTTAAAACATTTAACAGAAATCCGACCCAGTCAGGGTTACGCAGCCTGTGACGGCCCGTCGTGCCTGCGACGGTCCGTCCTGCTGCTTTCGTCACAAAGTTCAGAGACTAAATTTCACTAAAGGGTCTGTGACGGTCCGTCGTGCCCACGACGTTCCGTCCTGCCATGTCGTCGCGAAGTTCAGAGAGTTGTTCTCAGTACCCAAATTTTCATAATCTAAGTGTTTTGGAACGAGATCCCCTCGACGGTCCGTCGTGCCCATGACAGTCCGTCGTGGGATCCGTCGATCCAGACAGTTATTGCCAGAATAAACTCTACTGCTCAAAACGACTAAACAGGTCGTTACAATAGATACCAATTTACCCATCGTTCGTCCTCGAACGATTACAAGAAGAAAAACAAGGGCGAAAAGGAGTACCTGAATTTGTAAACAAGTGTGGGTATCTTTCTTGCACATCAGCCTCCTTCTCCCAAGTGGATTCTTCAACCGGCCGATTCTTCCATTGAACTTTGATGGATGCAACCTCCCTTGACCTCAACTTGCGGACTTCTCTATCTAAAATGGCAACTGGCTCCTCCTCATACGACAAATTCTCATCAAGCAGAACTGAATCCCAACGAATAATGTAGTTTCCATCCCCA
>NC_028637.1:32138200-32139170 GCF_001406875.1 Solanum pennellii | reverse complement strand
TGCAATTCTCTCCCACTTCCATTCAGGAATGGGCATTCTCTGAAGTGTTCCTCCAGGCCTCTGGTGATACTTTACTTGCTGGGCATTTGACAACAAAATCAACAATGTCGCGCTTCATCTTACTCCACCAAAAATGTTGCTTTAGGTCACGATACATCTTGGTTGCACCAGGATGTATAGAATATCATGAACTATGAGCCTCTGTAAGAATAGTGTGAATCAAATCATCGACGCGGGGTACACATACCCTTCCCTTAATTCTCAAAACACCTTCCTCATCGAGTTTTGCTTTTTTAGCCTCTCCTCGCAACACCTTATCTCGGATCCGGATCAGTTTCTCATCAGTAAACTGCTTTCCCTTAATCTTGTCAAGAAAGGAAGATCTTGCCTCCACACAGGCCAAAGTCCTCCCTTCTCATTTACTTCTAACCTCATGAAGTCATTAGCCAGAGTCTGAACCTCTCTAGCCAATGGGCGTCTAGAAACCTGCAAGTGAGCTAGACTTCCCATGCTTCCTGCCTTTCTACTTAACGCATCTGCCACAACATTAGGTTTTCCCGGATGATACAGGATAGTGATGTCGTAGTCCTTCAGTAGTTCCATCCATCTCCTCTGTCTCAAATTCAAATCTTTCTGAGTAAAGACATACTGTAAACTACGATGATCCGTATAGACTTCACACTTAACCCCATATAGGTAATGCCTCCATTGCTTTAATGCAAACACTACCACAACCAACTCCAAATCATGGGTCGGATAATTACGTTCGTGCACCTTTAATTGCCTCGAAGCATAAGCAATTACATTCTTCTCTTGCATTAGCACTGCACCCAAACCCGAATAGGATGCATCACAATAGACGATGAAATTCTTACCTTCCACTGGCAGGGTAAGGATTGGTGCAGTAGTCGACAAGGTCTTGAGCTTCTGAAAGCTTTCTTCGCACTCGTCCGACCATACAAATGGAACA
>NC_028637.1:32127922-32133960 GCF_001406875.1 Solanum pennellii | reverse complement strand
TTTTAGTTCATCAAGTCTTCTTTTATGCCAAGACATCATCATTAACAAAGAGGTTTTAAGGTTTTAAGATTAAACAGCCTCATCATGCTAATTCATCACAATTATATAATCACATCATGCATGCACACAATAAAGCATATAGGAGACTTTACACTACTACCCAATACATATCTTGTCACTATTAAGAGTTTACTATGAAATAGCATAAACCATAACCTACCTCCACCAAAGAATTGTGATCAAGCAATCCACTTTCCCAAAGCTGCGTTCTTCCTCTCTCTCGATCGATCGTTTCTCTCTTTTCCCTCTGTTCTTTCTATTTTTCTTATTCAAAACCCTTCTTCTTTTACCCTAATTAGCATATAATTAAGTATAAAAGATGATAAAATACCCCACTATTTGTTTCAAGGTTATCTCTTTTAACCCCCAAGTAATTGAATTATTAACATTAAACCACTAACTTTATAATTATAAGCAGGAATAGTCCAAAACTCCCCTTAAAACATTTAACAGAAATCCGACCCAGTCAGGGTTACGAGCCTGTGACGGCCCGTCGTCCCTGCGACGGTCCGTCCTGCTGCTTTCGTCACAAAGTTCAGAGACTAAATTTCACTAAAGGGTCTGTGACGGTCCGTCGTGCCCACGACGTTCCGTCCTGCCATGTCGTCGCGAAGTTCAGAGAGTTGTTCTCGATACCCAAATTTTCAGAATCTAAGTGTTTTGGAACGAGATCCCCTCGACGGTCCGTCGTGCCCATGACGGTCCGTCGTGCCCATGACGGTCCGTCGTGGGATCCGTCGATCCAGACAGTTATTGCCAGAATAAACTCTACTGCTCAAAACGACTTAACAGGTCGTTACAGTATCACTATGATTTCTCATTTCGTTAACAATATTCATGAGTCATGTGCAATATTCATCAATTTTTTCAGATTCTATCATCTTTAAATTTTGAAACTCTCTTCTCAGAGTTTGAACATTTATAGTGCGTACCTTTTCGTCACCATACACCTCAGTTTCCAGAAAATCCCAAGATTCCCTTGCAGTCCCACAAGTAGCAATTTTTGCAAAATATACTCTTGAGACTCCCATTTGGATTTTGCTCAAGGCTTTTGCATCTTGACGATACTTAACCTCAAGATTTTTCATCTCTGCTGCTGTAAGATCACCATCATTTTGTGGCTCTTCAAAGCAATTTGCAACAATAGTCCACAAACCTTTAGTTTTAAATGTGTTCTCATTCTCATTCCAGTATTCGAAATCAGTTCCATCAAAAAATGGAGTAAGAACAACTGAAGAATCAGCAACTTCATTTGTTTTGGGTGCCATATTTTTTTCTTGACCTAACCCCAGATTAAGAACGAAAACCTACTCTTGATACCAATTTGTAGGAAATTTGGAAGGAAAATAATATCTTTAGTGAATGCTCAAGTTTATTATAGGATACTTAAGTCCACTTGAGATGATTACAATCATCAACTACATCACTATTTATACTACTCAAAATAGAAACAAAAAGTCTTGCACAAATAACTAAATACATGTATAACAATTTACTAGATACATGTACTACGAAATTCTAAAAAGACTTCTTGAAAAACTATGAGACAATTTTGGAAGACTAAACATTGATGCATTAATTCGAACATGTCTTTATTGGAATTTGAACTTGACTTTCTCTTCATTGATCACTAGGTCATATTGTTGAACATGAGGAACATTTCCGGTGCATATTGAACCTGAATTAGGGAGGCAAATATGTCCATACATTATCGGGCTATATATACCAGAACATGAGAAATTATATGTTCTTGTGTAATTATTATGTGGCATTTATGTAGGTGAATTCAGTGTCATGGATAGGAGTGAGTGATGAATGCAAGCTGAAAATTTCGGAGTTGAAAATGAATAGGTATCACAAATATATAGTATTCAAGATCGACAGTTCAATGCATTAACATGTGGTTGTGAGACATGATGAGACTCGTGAAAATTTCTCTGTTTATCAATGGACTCTTTTCTCACTCTCTAAAAGCTAACATACTCTTTACTTGATTATTAAGCTAAATTTCTCTTTTGCCCCAATTTTTGATAAAGTAATGATACTCTAATTGACATATTCAATCAGATAGAAGTCTTAGTTCTATCTTTAATTACTTCTACTACTTTTAAAATAATTTTTATAATTTGTGTATCCGTTGTTGTAGATAAAAGGAAAAGGCGGTGGCACTTTGTGCACCCACTTGAAAGATAGTACACAACTAAATGACATATGAAGAAAGTGCAAAATATGCATCGAAGGATGAAGAAGAGGCGTTCAAGAGTGGAATTTTCCACCATCCTATTGAATGCACAACTCGAATGCTTGGCATAAAAAAGCATTCCTTGGCGTACCTCGGCAAACATTGGCTCGGAGTATTGAATGCATATCTGAGATGGTACAAAAATAAATAACATAGGGAATTAGTAGTGCAGAGATTAGTAATGAAGGTTTTATTTCTATTAAGTGTTTGGTTCATTATTTCTCATCTCATCATATGTTTTGATTAAAACTCTAGATAAAGCTTCTTTCCATTATACCCTTTAATTATCAGGTAATTAGTCAACATAGCTGCGCTTCGCGCGATCATAAATAACTGGTTTTATTTGTTAAAACTGAATTTAAATAGTAAATAGTTGACTTCTAAAAGTTTTGTGGAGGTTTTTTTTTGTGTTCAATTCAAATATATCAGATTTGAAGTCTTAATCAAGTTTATATTACTATTGAAGTTTTTGTATATGTTGTAATTTTAAATTGCTTAAACTAAGAGTTTACATTTTATGACCTTATTCTATAATTTTATTGGAATATGTGTATCTCATGCTTTTATAAAATTATACAATTTTTTAAAATCTATCTTTCATTCTTAATATATTTTTATTTTATTTGTATCCTTCTCGCAATATTGAGGAATTTAAATAAATAGACTCATAAATTTAGAAAGCTCAAAACATCAAAATGTCATTATCCTCCATGTTCATCAAATTAAAAATAAAACATTTATTGTGGTTCAAGTAAGGTCAAATATAGTTTACGTAATTACTTTTTTCCTCAAAAAATTATAATCTCTTAATGTTTTCTTTTTTAATGTTCATATTCTTCGAATGTTATTATCCCTTCTCCAATAATTATGAATCAAATCTGCTTCAACCTTTCACAAATTTTAGCTTGTGAAATATTTTTGGGAATAACTTTCTATCTTGACTAATATTTACTACATATATAATATACTTATTATTTATATAAAAAGAATAGAGTGACAGATATATAACCCCAATTACACAAAGAATATAAAGTATTAGAAGAAATTAGTTATTTGAAACAATCTTTTTATACTTTATAAAAATCCATATAATAAATTTAAGAAAAACTTTTTAAACATACTTTATCAAAATAAAAAAAATTGAGAAACTTTATTATTGTAGCATATGCTCACAAATTATATTATTTATTTTGAGATGAGGAAAATACCAAATTTTATTATGTTGTCATGTGCCTTCAAAGCATATAGATAGTCGTACTTTGTCAATTCCTTTTCTTTCTTTCTTTCTTTTTTTTCAATTTTTAAATTAAATATGAATTTAGTGAATTACGACTTTTTTTTAAAAAAAAAAGTTAGGATATTACCCCCACAAAAAAAAAGTGAGATTGGTAAATTTGATTTAATATTATAACAATAAACTTTATAACGTCTTAAAAAAGAGTAAAAGATAATAGTAACAAAATTTTCATATATTAATAATGATATTGTTTTCATCAAACTTGAACATGAAGTTCATCTTATCTTTCACCATAAACAATAAAAATGATTCACAAAAAATATACAAAGAATAAAAAGTATGAAAAATCACCAACAATAATGAAGAAAATAACACACAAAAGAAAAAAAGAAGGAAAAACACTATAAATAAGAGTTATCAACTAAACTAAAATAAAACAAATCGTATTACCTATCAAGTTTGAATTTTGAATTTGAATTCTCACAAATAACATCGACATATGCTCATCTTATGTTTCATACTGTAAACAAAAAAAAGTTAATAACAAATAATCTAAACATTATAAAATTAGACATAACAAAATGATGTACTTAATTGTAAATATAATCAGAACAGAAAGAAATTCTTGCCATTGTTAAGGATGATATGCTTTAGTATTTACAGTAATGAATAAATTTGTAACTTAATCGAATAATATGAATTAAAAAATATAGTAACAAATAAAATTGTAACTTACTTTGGTATTAAGTGTCTTATCCCTCGCTTACAATTATTTCCAATTCCAACCAATTCTAGTTATTCTAATATAATAATATCTTTAAGAAGGAATATAGAAATATTTTAGGAAAAGGTGATAAATGGTGAACAAAATTATAAAAATTATTCTAATTTTTATTAATAAGTGTCTTACACTTAATTGTAATGTAATAATATCTTTAAGAAGGAATAAAGAAGGGTTTTAGGAAAAGGTGATAAATGGTGAACAAATAATAAAAAAAAATCTTAATTTCTACAAATATTTAAGGCAAGAGAATAAGAAAAAAGGCACAAAGAGGGGGAAAAGGATGAAAAAGGCTTTGATGAATGGACTTATGACGAAAATATTTTTGCTGGACTTTATTAATTTTTCATATTTTAATGGCTTATTTGACTATATAATAAGTGGACTTTAAAAAAGTATTATTTTGTGAGACTTTTTAATTAAAATTTCTCTTCATTGATTACTAGGTCATATTGTTGAACATGAGGTACATTTCCGGTGCATATTGAACCTGAAATGGGGAGGCAAATATGTCCATACATTATCGGGCTACATATACTAGAACATGAAAAATTATACTTTCTTGTCTAATTATGTGGCATTTACATAGGTGAATTCAACGTCAGGTATAGGAGTTAGTGATGAATGCAAGCTGAAATTTTTGCAGTTGAAAACGAATAGGAACCATAGATATATAGTATTCAAGATTGATAGTTCAATACATTAACATGTGGTTGTGAGACATGATGAGACTCATGAAAATTTCTCTGTTTATCAATGGACTCTGTTTCTCATTCTCTAAAAGCCAACATACTCTTTACTTGATTATTAAACTAAATTTCTCTTTTGGACCAATTTTACATAAAGTAATGATACTCTAATTGACATATTCAATCAGATAGAAGTCTTTGTTCTATCTTTAATTACTTCTACTACTTTTAAAATAATTTTGATAATTTGTGTATCCGTTGTTACCGATAAAAAGAATAGTTGGTGTTACTTTGCACACACACTTGAAAGAAAGTACTTAGCAAAAGACAAATGAAGGAAGTGCAAAATATGCATCGACGGAAGAAGAAGAGACGTGCAAGAGAGGAATTTTCCACTGTCCTATTGAATGCACACCTAGAATGCTTGGAATTACAAAACACTCCTTGGCTTACCTCGGCAAAATTTGGCTCATAGTATTGAATGCATATCGGAAATGGTACAAAAATAAATAACGCAGAGATTAGTAATGCACATGGATTAGTAATGCAGGGACTTAGTAGTGCAGAGATTAGTAATGAAGTATTTATTTCTATTAAGTGTTTGGTTCATTATTTCCCATCTCGTCATATATTTGGATTAGAACTTTATATAAAGTTTCTTTCCATTATACCCTTGAATCATTAGGTAATTGGGTCAATGTAGATAATTTTCAAACAAAATTATTTTTTACGGTCTTCTAACTAGCTATGAAAGGAACAATTTTATTATCATGTTTGCAATTTTTTCATTTAATTTAGTTGAGGATAAATAATTGTCATCTTAATAAATTGATCACTCATAAAATGTCATTTTATAATTTTAAAAAGATCAATCATCTACTTTTAAAATTGAAAGGCGGTCAACATTGGTAAAATTGCATAAACCATCTACATTTACACACACACACACACACGAGTATATATATTTATATATATATATATACATACATATATATATATATATATATATATATATATATATATATATAT
>NC_028637.1:32061321-32127839 GCF_001406875.1 Solanum pennellii | reverse complement strand
TATATATATATATATATATATTCAATTAAGATCACAAACATCCTATACTCACATTTCAAGTATTGAATTTATTTAGTAACAAACAACTCTCTCTAAATAATTTGTAAACTCATTTATTTAAATAAATTTACTAGTACAAATATAAACCATAAAATCAAGAAAATAAAAAAAATAATAAAATATTTTGAGGGATATTTTTGTCTTTACATAGACTTATCCCATGGTATTATATCCTTTGTATTATTAATACCTCCAAATAGAAGGTATTAGCAATACATGCTATAATACCATGCAGGAGGTATAACTTATCCATGGATTAGTTATACATAGACCCAAATTCCCACCAAACATAGTACTAAATAATACCTTGCCTAATACATAGATTATTTCTTCTAATGCGGCCTACCAAACGACGCTAAGTGTTTTGTGTATAAGTGATTGTTTGGTGGGTGTATTAAAAAAATAATGCATGTGTTAGCGTTATGCATTATTAGTATCTTGCTTCATATCTACTTACTGTTAGATATGTTGAGGTGTGTATTACTAAGGGGTCGTTTGGTAGAGTGTATTAAAAAAAAATAATGCATGCATTAGCCTTATGCATTACTAGTACCCTGTATGACACTCTTTTCCAACCTATGTATTAGCAATGCAGTGATTTTAATGCATGCATTAACTCAATTTAAGAGACAATTGCCCCTCAATTTATTTTTATATATTTTCCATCATAATAGTGAATTTATCTTTGTAAATAATTTTTAATATGCATTCTATATTTAATGCATCAAACCAAACAATGCATAAAAAAAGGAAAATTTTTAACAATAGCAATAGTTTAATTTTTAGTGAGACTCCTTCGCAACCGTTCATTATTTATTAAAAATGTCATTATTTTAGTTTGTTAAGGATTAGTTATGTATTTTAAGATTATTTTGATAAGAAATAATAGTTAATAACATAACAGATAAAATTATGGAATAAAAAAATTTAAAAAATAAAAAAGATTTTAATTTGATAAAATACTATTAAGTAATAACAAAATAGAGAAAATCAAGGAAAATAATATTTCAAATAGGGCAATTTTTTAATTTAAGCCAACAAAGTTACGTTACCATAATTACTAATCATAATTTTAGTATAACTTTAAGTAGGCATAATTTTTTTCCCTTTACTCTTAATCATTTCATCTTTATTTTAGGGATTTAAATTTGTGAAATTTCTTTCCTATTATACGTATTTGGTTCCATAATCGACATGGCTTTTTTCTTCCTTATTCCTCAAAAATGCAATATTAATTTTAAACACTTCATTGAAAATACTGAATCTATGTAGAATTGAAGTAGATTGATTTAAGATTTTCGCGCACAGTGAAGAAGATTTTAGAATGAAAACATAAAATAACATTTTTTTGGCAAACAAAGTGAGGTTGAAATACAAAGTGAGCAAAAATAATCTAAAACTTGTTGGCATACATTCAAATTGATATAAAATAAATAACGAAATCCAATATTTGTTAGCATAGAAAGTGAACATGAAATACAAATTTAGCACCAAAGAAATAGAAAAATTCTTGTCATAGAAAGTGAGAATGAACTACTAAATGAGATTGAAATGCAAAATGATATTAAAATACAAAGTGATAACAAAATATTAGAAACTTGTTGCATAGAAAGTGAGAATGAAATACAAAGTGAGATTAAAATATAAATGATATTGAAATACAAAATGAGCACAAATAATACAAATACGTTTGATATATAATTAGAATAAATACAAATTTTTAAAAAATACAAAATTTTACGAAGCCTAATTTCGAATAGTATACAAAATTTTGTTAAACTATATATCTACTATCCTATAATATAATACAACATTAAACATATAAATAATTTGAAATGAATACCACCTGAAAAATAGATATAAGTTATACTTAAAAAACTTAAATCTTATCAAGATACCACATGAGTTTTATAAAAAAAAAAAGGAAATAGACCAAAAAACCAATAAAGAGTACAATATGATAATTTATATACAAAATGTAACATGTCATAAAGTTATTCTTCATTACTTTGATCTAATTCAAAAATTTGATCAACTTCTTCAGCAGCCATAATTTATTTATTTTGAACTGTTGATTTCATTAGTCGGGTGGACAGGATCATGTTGAAATTCAGATTTTCCCTCTTCACAACCGAATCTACACCATAATCTTTGATTTTAAAAAGAAAATAAAAATAAATCTCAATAAATTAATGAAATTACCTTTGCCAATAAAAAGATCTCTTGAATTAAACTAGAGATTTTGTTGAACAATTTGGTAGAACCTTGAAGAAAAAGAAGTTAGAAAACATTAAAGGTGGGGGCACAGAATGTGAAATATGGAGAAAGAAGGTTAATGATTAGTGATTTAATTATTTCTTTTCTTTTTAAAGGTTTATTGGTTTAGAATTTGGTCTAATGTAGGTTTGTTTTGATAAATAAAAGAAACCTAAATAAAAAAATCTGAATTCAAAATTTTTCTAAAATACTGTTATTCTGACATTTTAAATAAATATTATAAAGTGTTGTTGTTTATTGGTCAATTTGACATTTTAATATTAATTAAAATGCATCAAGTGATATGTGTGGCCATACATTTGACATTTTAATATTAATAAAATGCATGTGTGGCCATACATTCCTATTTCTGAAGTGCACTTCCGCCCGTGACACCTTGACCTTATTGCCATGCTTAATGCATACTAACGTTGCAGTGAACGTTGAATATAAGTTGAGCAACACTTCACATTCTGCAAGTTAGTGGCAATTGGCTGCCCTCACATTATCGTCATTCATTATTCTTACTCCATTACTCTTTGTAATCTATGTAACATTTGTAACTTCTAAGGTCATTATCTTCACTATTTACTACACCATTATCTTCCTATTCATTGCTAGGAAGACTTCTTCTAGTATAAATAGTGGTGGTCTTCATTTGGTTTGTACACACTACACACAAGAAAAAAATATAGACTTAAAGAGTTGGTAAAAAAGAGAGTTCTTATTAGTTGAAGGGAGATCTTCTTTTTGTGGAGCTTTAGACTCAAATCTTGTACAGAGTTTTTGAGTTATATTTTGTGTATAGGCTGTTGTATCCTTGATGGGACAAGTCAAAGAGAACTACTACTGGACCGGTGAAAAACATTTGCTGCAGTGGACTTGAATCTCTTTAAAGAGTGCGAGAATCTGCGCCTCAGCCTTGAAGAGATTTATTTTCTTCATTTTATTTTCAATTGTAATCTTGTATTTTTTGTTATCTAGTAAATTTTTTTCACAAACAATTTTAAGGAGATTCAACATGGCTACAATTGAAAAAACCGCGGATATCAAGATGGGAGACTTTAAGAAGCCATTTCGGTTCAATGGTAACCATTTTAAGAGATCGAAGGGTAAAGTACTTTTCTACTTAAGTCTTCTCAATGTTTCTTATGTTTTTACTGAGAAGAATCGTAATAAAGAAGACATCACCTCTATGAATGATGATGAAACTATTTCTCATCTAGAGAAAGTGGAAAAGTATGATGGTGATTCCTATAAGTTTCGTATTGTCTTCTTAATTGTCTATCTGAAAATTTTTATGATTATTATAATAAAACTTACTCCAGTGCAATGAAAATTTTGAAGGCATTGAAGAGTAAGTATGATACCGAAGAGGCTAGAGCGAAAAAATATGCAGCTAGTAGATTTTTGCGTTTCCAAATGGTGTCAACAAATCAGTGGTAGATCAAAGTCAAGACTTCATGATGATTGTTGGAGAGCTTAGATTCGAAGATGTTAAAATTGGAGATAACCTTATTGTTTTTGGCATAGTAGATTAACTTCCACCTTCTTGGAAGGAATTTCAAAAAACTATTCTCCACAAACAAAAGGAAACCTCTCTTGAAACCTTGGTAATGAAAATCTGCATGGAAGAAGAAGCAAGGGGTGAAGATGCACTTTTACAAACAGAAGAGAACAACATCATATCGAAGGTAAATTTAATTACTTCGAATAATGCTACTCTTGAAACTCACAAAAATACTTCTTTAAAGCGTAACAAGAAAAAATTCAGGAAAAATAAGTAGACCTCCCAAGAAAAATAATGGTGAAAATAACCAAGCACAAAATCAACAAGTTCAACAAAAGGAACCAAGGTTATGAAATATATCCTTTCAGGATTAAATGACTTACCACAAAGTAATAATGGTACTTCAAATTCTTTGTCCGGCGAACCACTCAATAACTTTTAATCACACTTGAAGCTTTTTGAAAAGAAAAAACTTTTCCTTACTATATAGTGTTTTTGTTCTTGTAAACTTGTTTCAAAAACATATCCAAAAACTTATATATCAAGATCTAAGAATGAATCAGATATTTATAGCCTATAGGCTTGCCACACCCGAATTTTGGAATCTAAATGCAACCCGCGTCGTTAACCTCTCAAAGGTCGCAGACAAGCCTCTTTTGGCTTTCATCACAATCATATAGTTAAATTAGCGGAAAATTTAAAAATTTTATTACAAAATGAAGTATACATAGAGTTCATATAATTACTATATAGAGTGATATTCTAATAAGCTCAATCTAAAAAACCATGTATAATCGATTAAAAAGTTCAAATGAAAGAATCAATATATTATAGTAGTTTGTCAAACGACCTTAATACAAATCATTGAATAATATGTCTGAAATAAAATGCTAGGGACAACATCCACTAGCTATGTCTGAAGTACTAAGCTAGAATAATTAATGTAACATCCTCGAACTCAAGAGGACCTACCAAATAGAAATCGCTAATCCAAACCGCTTCATCGAGTCTTCAATCTTCTCTCTGACCTTCGCCTATAAAAAATAGTAATAGTATAGGTTTAGTATACACTTGTACTAAGTATGGGTATATGCACATATACACGTAAGCACTATGCATGATCAAGGAAAGCTCTTCCTATAACAACATGTCATTTCTGGAATGTGAAGTCACTTGACTTTCTTAATTCGTTATTTCTGAATCATGGTATGAATATGACATTTTTTAATGCATTCAAAGAACACAACTCATTTTCAATATGAACATAAGACGTTGGAATCATGGACATAATTTTAGAACAACTCTAACGAAAAACTATAAATTTGCTCCATCTAGGCCGAGAGCTATGTCTTCAAAACCTAGTTTATTTTTCAGTCTTTTCTTCTTTTTGTTGTCTAGTTCAAAGATCTCCTTTGATCCTATGTTTTACTTACAAGTGCAATGATTCATTATAGTTCCATACCTACAATGAATCAAATAAGTAATCCAAGAGATTAAGGAAATGATTTAACTACAATTTTGGCATCAAATTTTTATAAGCCAATCTTTATTGGCTATGCTTATTATTTGATCATTTTCATGATATAAATATTATGGGGCATTGATTAGACATTATGTTTTGCTCCCCTTTATTAGCAAAACATAATAAGTCATTATAAGTCAATCTTTATTGGCTATGCCCATAACTTGTTAAAACTTCAGTCTTTTCAAAACTGCTGATTGATTCTTGAGCTCTTACTTTCTTAGTTCACTATGAAGTTACATTTCTTCTTCTTTCTTTCTTACTTTATTAAAGAAATCTTTAGCATTAATATCATGTGAGCTAACATGAAATCCAGTGTCTTCCCCTCACCAAAAGGGGTAGTTCACCGATCAAAGTGAACCTAGATCATGTGAGTTAACATTAAATGGAGTGTCTGCCCCATACCGAAAAAGGGGTAGTTCACCGTCTAAAGTGAAACCATGTCCAGTGTCTTACCCACACCGAAAAGAGGTGGTTCACGACTAAAGTAAAACTGAATACTTTCTTTGCGAATTAACCGACATAGATCATGTGAGCTAAACATGAAAACCAGTTTCTGCCCCACACCGAAAAGGGGTGGTTTCGCCGGCCAAAGTGAAACCGCATACTAACTAGCTCTCTTAGGTGGAATCCACTGTCTAGTTCCTATGCTGCCAATAGTTCGAAGACTAGGAGATTTTCGGAGACTCTTATCCACCTTGGTGGAGCCTTATCTCATGAGGAATACATGTGCTTGCACAAGCTCATTGCTAGTCTATCGGTGTTTTGCTCAATTTCTTCTTCTTTATATCTTTTAGAGTTGACTTAAACATTATGGAAGCTTTCTTCTATTTATGAGGTTTACTTAACTCTATGGATGACTGGTCATCCCTTTTTTTGCTTGATGAATATGAACTTAAGTCTTACATTATCATCATGTTGCGAGTGAGACTTGTCTCACGGAGTCTATCACCCTTTTATGTGAGTAATTTTGACGTAATAGATTAAGTGTAATTGAGACTTGTCTCACTTATTTTAAAACTCTATATTAGGTCAATTTCATAACTTAAGCTTTTAGTTACTTCTTTACTCACCTTAACTTGTTCAACGTTCATTGATAGTTTTGTACAATTCTTTATGAAAGTTATAACTACTTATTCAATGTTATTACGTTCACAAGTTCGTGTGGATAGGGTATGTTGGGACTTGTCCCATAGATTTGCATACCCTAAGTTATGAGTTCATTGATGTACAGATTGGTATGACTTTACATGATTTATAAATAATATGCTTGGACATATTTTTGCTAGCTAATTTGTTGGCATAAATCATAATTTCACCAGATAGTTGTCAGAACGATGTTACTAGCCATGCCAATTACTTCATTTATACATTATAATAACCTATCATGTTAAACAAGAAACCTTTTAATCTTTGATTAGAATATGAAACAATTCAAATCTTCTCAAACACAAGTAGACATTATAACATTTAACATTAATGCAGATAAAACCCTAAGTATGCGAATCTATCATGTAGGTTTCATTCAACTTTATAATCACGGAAACATACACATAATAATAAGTTTAACACCATATACAGACAACATGCTCGAAATCTATATCATAAAAATTGCAAGAATCGGAAATTGGGAGAACTAGAAAGATGAACATGCGATTCATTGGGAACAACCCTAGTTTTGATATTCTCGATTGCAAAACGTGTGAAAAGACTATTGGAAACAGAATTTCAGGAGTGAAAACCCATACTTTATATAGAATTGAATCTACGAAGATCACCTTGCACGAAAACCTTGAAGAATACCTTGAAATCGCCTAAGAGAACTTTTGTCTTTCTATGTTTTGCTTACTGCCTTTGAGTCGCGTTTTCTATGTGAATAATCGTGCGTTCTAGGTCTTAGGAACAGATATATTATAATTCAACTTTAAAATAATTAACATAATTAATAAATCAATTAGCTAATTACTAAAAAGCCCTTCCTAATTTGACTAGACATAGGAGAACATTTAGCTTAGTCAAATATGAAAATTGGCTAAGGGTCTCGGCCTAGATTGTGAATTTTCCTTAATTAATTAAGTTACTAATTTAATTAATTAAGGGACCTAGTGTAATTACTAAGTACCCCTAAGTCAATAGGACCATAACTAACCCTTTTGGACCATCCTAGGTTAGGTACTAGGATGTTTCTTTAGTTAGTTAATCGGTTAGTGTCACTCGGTTAGATCTTAGAATACGGGAAACACTAGCTAGTTCATTTTTGTTTGTAATAGGTTAGTTAGCTAGTTATGTAAGTTAGTTAGAGTCTATAGTTTGTTATGGAGTTAGGCCCCACAGGGAGGGACCCGTTCTCGCACCTGCCCCTAACCACCCTAATTGAATTCGGTTAGGTTGGTCGTGCGGTCCCCCTTGGTCGGTTACACATTTGCTTGCACACGTGTTGCTGCCCACTTTCCCAACCATGTACTTCTATTGTTGCATTTGGAAAGTTCACTCCTTGTCAAAGGATCCTCACCATGTCCTTGGACACTTCTTAAACTACGTGATCATTTTAATTGGTCATGTGCTATGGTCCCTAGGCTTGACACATGGATGTCTCTTAACTAATTCATGGGTTAAGGAAAATACATTTTATCCTAGGGTCTTTATTGCAGTTACATTTATCGAATAAGCTTGTTAAACTAAGAAAATAGGTTAACACCTTTTTAAGCCAACATTTTCTAATATGCCCAATATTACTCAATAGTGGGCATTGGGATGCCTATGTACCCCCAATACCTATTCTTAATAGACCCTTCACTAGAAGAGTACATTTTCTGGAATGTTACAAGGCGAGCACAAAGATTCATGCATGATATGTGAAAAGGCAGCCTAAAAATACGATAGGTTTCATTCATCAGAATGAGTATTCATGAATAGAATAACTCCATTCATACTTGCAGCACTTTCACATTTTTGATTTACCAATCGTTATTCTAAGTACCATTATCCATTCACACACTTTATACAATAGATCCAACAATCCCCCACATGAATGTGAATGTCTATAATACTAAATATAGATATACACGGACTAGCGTGTGACTACAAACAAAGACTAGTTGCATCGAGATAAGTGGGCTTCCCTTTGAAGTTTCCCTAGATGTGATATCTTTAGACCCTCTTATATGAATGTACACCTAGACAATATAAGTCACACAACCAAACTTTAACCATTTGCGTTTCTCACGGTTTTGTTTGTTTCAACCATGAACACATCCTAGTTTCATGAGAGCTTAGAGAATCAGACATTACTAACATTCTCCTTGAAGTGGCATCCACTTCACTCCCACATAGTTGGTTCAGAAATGGTTGCTCCCGTAGAGAAATTATTTGGTCATGCCTTTCCAAACTTAGAAACCATTAATAAACTTGAATTTAAGCTTTATCCTTGGTTACTAAACATTTTCTTCATCATGAGAATGGGTTAGATTACTTTACAATATTGAACCGTCAAACAAAACTTTGTTTGATATCTTTTAACCTAGCTCTTGGGATCTCGAGTCAGCTAGGTAAAGTTACCATCATGCTTGACGTGTGTGAGGCCTTAAACACATCCTCTTAGATGAGCTTTCAACTCCCTCTCTACTTATGCCTTCTTTAAGCGGATTTAATACATTATCTTTTGTCCTTACAAAATAATTTAACTAGAGAGTAGTTCTCTAATGGTATTATGTCTCCATCTTATGATATGAGATTTATCGTTATACATACAAGTACCAACTATTTAGGCCAATACAAAATATCTTCCAAAAAATTCCAGTGCCATTCAGCTTTTTCACCGGTTTTACTTTAAACAGTAAATTTAGATTTCAAAGTGGAGTGATCAATGCATGTCTTTTGGATGATTTCCAAGAGATTGCTCCACCATGAATAGTAAATACATATCTACTTGTCTATTTTACTTCATTTGATCCTGTGATCTAATTTGCATCACTATATCCTTCAATTACTGATGGATATTTTTCATAATGAAAAACATAGTTTTGAGTATGTTTTATATACACTAAAACTCTATTCATTGTCATCTAATGAGTTGATCTGGATTGCTCATGTACTGATTCAACTTACTAATACCACATTCTATATCTGATCATGTACAGTTCATGATATACATAAAACTTCCCAACATTCTAGTAGTCCAATTGAGAGTCACTTTTACCTCTATTCTTTCAAAGTGCAAAGCTCACGTATATTGAAGTCTTGAAAATATTGAAATCCAAATACTATAACTTGTCAAGTACCTTTTCAATTTAATGAGACTGTGACAAAGCCAAACATTGTGGATGTTGAACAAATTTTATCCCCAATATAATACTGCCACTCTAAGGTCTTTCATTCCAAATCTACTAGTAAGTATTTATGTCAGCTAAGTCCCTACTATGATTAGCATATAATCCATATACAAACAATCAATGACCTTATGATTTTGAGTGTCTTTAATGTAAACACATTTTTCGCACTCATTAATCTTAAATTTGCTTGCCAACATTGTTTGGTCAAACTTTGCAAGCCATTATTTGGGTGCTTATTTCAGTCTATAAAGCGACTTCACAAGTTTGCACATTTATATTTTTGTAATAGCACAAATCCCTCGGGTTGTTTCATTCATGTTTTTATTCCTCTAACTCTCCATTTAGAAAGGCTCTTTTTACATTTATTTAATGGATTTTAAGATCATATTCTGCTGCTAATGGAACCATCATCCGATAGATGTAATCTATGTCACTCGTATGTATGAAAGTAATCAAGGCCTTTTTTGGTATGAAGCCTTTGACTACAATACTTTTCTTGTATTTTTCAATAGTACCAACAACCTTTATTGTACTTTTAAATATCCATTTTGATCCTATAGACAAATTTATCGGAGGATGATTAACCAACTCCCAAGTATGATTATTCAAGATTGATTCAATCTCACGATTGACAACTTCTTTCCAAAAAGATGAATCTGTAGAGGAAATTGCTTCTTGAAGGTTTGAGGTCCATTATATATGAGAAATGTTAGAAAATCTAATCCAAAGGAAGTAGCTTTCCTCTGAGTCTTACTACTCCTTGGATTTTTTTCATTTCGCATATTTTCTTTTGGTTCATATTAAGGTCATTTAGACCCCTCATTTGAGTATTCATGTTAAACTTTATACAGGTAAATATGTTCAAAGAATTCAACATTATCTAATGCAATTACCATATTTTCATGAATATCTTGATGTTTAGATTTATGAAACAAAATAAACAATCCTTGGTATTCACATTATATCAAATAAGCACACAATCCACATTCTTTGGTCTTGTTTTCAACCTTTTGGGTAAAAGAACTTGAATTTTTTTAGACATCCCCACAATTTAAAATATTTCAAATTGGGTAAAGGGAAGATGCACATGTACCCCCTTAGACTATGACAGAAATCTCAGTGACACATCTTTACTAAATTAAGGTCCTACAACCCTCCTGAACATTGCTAAATTAAGGTCCTACAACCCTCCTAAACTTTTTTTTTTGAAAATTTTTTGCACCTTTTTGGTTTATGTGGAATTCAAATTTCCCCTTCATGTCTCAATTGCATAAAGTCATAGAGTGTGCCACACACGACCAAAGGTGCACAAAATAAATAGATATGGGGGAGTGAGACATTAGTTTATTTAAGGTGTGTCTCTAAAGTTTCGGTCATAGTCTAGGGTGGTACTTGTGAATTTCTCCTTATTTCCTTTTCATTTATCATAAGGAATAGTATGTGTATGCGGCACTCTATTGAATATTCTATTTTCTGCAAAGATAGCCCCCCCCTACAAGTTTAATGGTAAACCTGAATTTATAAGTTTCTGCGATCCCATTTTATTGCGGTGAATAAAGGGCACTCTTTTGACAGGTAATTCCATTTTCCAAACATATTCAAATGGAGATTCATATTCTCACCACTATCACTTATTATCATTTTTATCTTTTTATCCGATTAGTTTTCAACTTCAGCTCTGTATTGCCTAAATACTTCAATTGCTTCATGCTTACTTGATAGGAAATAAACATAACAATATCTTGTACAATCATCAATAAAAGTTATGAAATAATTTTTTCCACCATGCATTGTATTGCTTTCATATCACAAATTTTTGTGAATCAAATATGAATGATTGGAATTTCTTTCAATAGATTTAGAAGGATGCTTATCAAACTTAGCTTCCACATATATTTTACATTTTGTTTTATTACACTCAAAATTAGGCAATACTTCCAAAGTAATCAGTTTTCTCAAGATCTTATAATTGACATTCCCAAACATTCATGCCAGAAACCACTCTATTTAAGAAAGAAAGCAAAACATGAACATTTATTATTAGAAATAGCTATTACAGTGATCTAAAAAAAACCCTTGAAAGGTAGACGTTTCCAACATACACTTTATTTTTACTAATAAAAACCTTTTCAGAAAAAAATAAACATTTGAAGCCATTTTTAGTAAGAAGTGGAGTAGAAACCAAGTTCATTCTTTTGAAACATGTAGGACATTGGTGAGATTCACCACTTTGCTAGATGTCATCTTCAAGAGAACTTTTCCCGTTACCCCAAGCTTTGTAGTTTCCGAGTTTGTCATGTAAATAATTTCACCATCTTTACTGAACTCATGTTAATACTCATGACGGCTACATGATTTACAGAGGCTTGAGTTAATTGAACTTGCATCCCCATATCGGTGCTCAATACTACTAAAAAATATACTTAGCTAATGTTTTATAAAAACATGTTTTTCTCTAATTTGAGATTAGTTCTCAAAACTTACCTTAAAAGCTCTCTTGGAAATCATAGTTTCCCTGCTTGCTTCATTTTATAAAGCTATAACTCTTTTTCTGAAAATTAGCGCGAAGGTTCTTTTAAAACTTAGCTTCCTTGTTTAAATGTGAAAACATTTCAAAATCTCTGTGGGGATACTTAGTCTCCCTATAATTTTGAAAAAAAAAATAGAACTTAAACTGAACTCTTTACTCTTTATTTAGCTTGAAAGTTGAGTTTTGTAACGACTTTTCGGAAAATACTTAGTTCCCTTATTTCTCTTTAAAGGATGAACTTCAACTCTTTAGGAAAATACTTCGTTCCCTTATACTTCTTTGAGGGAAAAAATTCAACTTTGACTCTTTTTTTTAACTCGAGACTTGAGCCTTAAAATGAAGTTAAACATTTAAATAAGACTGTTGGAACATTAAGAAACTCTACTTTGTCTTACTTATTAACCTTTAGACTTAACTCTTAGCTTCTTAGACTTTGATCCTAAATTTCCTTGAATTGGATTATGGATTGAAGGTTCATGATCTCATATTTATGGATGATTTCATGATTTTTAGGCATACCTTAGAGCGTTGGAATCAACTAGGAAATGTAAGTACATCACATAGGAACTAGTACGAAAAGATCGGGAATGAATAGGTTAACTTGCGTCGTTGGCGCTATGAGAGGCGTGGAGCGCCAGGCCCCATACTTAAAAGTCCATGTTTGTGTGCTTTGGATGGCGTGCCGCCCCAAGCCCCTATGGACAAACATTGTCCTGTGGGGCTATGGGAGGCACGGCGCCCCAAGGCCCTACAGACGCGTGTTTCGACTTTTATTCTCCGTTTTTCAACTCTAAACCTTCCAATCTTCCATGGATATTCTCCCAAACACTTAATATCACTAATATAATCAATACTCAATAGTTTAGATTTGTAAAACAGCGCCAAAACACGAATCAAATCAATTAGAACATGCTACTACCCATTCAATACTGAAGATAATTGTTCAACAAAATATAAATGTTCATCATCCAATCTAATCTAACTTGCTAAATTAAATCAATTTGGTGTGTGGGTGGAAGAACCCAACACATAAAGATCTCATGTACCTTTTTAGGGATCACCCCGACGATTTCCACAAGCCGAACTTGACGAACCTTGAACGTTTTTGCTTCCTTTTATCCTTTCTCTTCTTTTCTTCTCTTCTTTTCTCTTTTCTCAAAACTCTAACTATTTTTCTAAAAGCGTCAACTGAATGAAATCAGTTTAAAGCCCAATACATTACCCAAAAATGAAATTAAATAATTGGGTAAGGAAAAGACAAAATACGGATTGGACTTTCCTCAATTCAACAGTCGAACTTCCGAAAGGCATATCTCACTCATACGAAATTAAAATCGCGCAAAATCGGCGGCATTGGAAAGATCTTTCCAAGGGATTTGCAATCATATGGAAATACCTCTAACTAATCCTGAGGAGGGAGTTATGAGAGTTTGAAGTTGATCAAAAACTCACTTTTTCCTAACTTATTAAATTTTCTAGATTTTAGTTCTTCCCAGAATTTACTATTTCAACTTCTAAGATTCTTCCTAACTATGTATATTTGCGAGATGTTACAATAAATTACATGAATATATTTCCTTTTCTCTTTTCCTTATATCTTCGAGGAAATCAAGACATCTTTTATAGAGTTCAACATATTTTGATTAAAGTTATTCTTAATATTTTTTTGAAAAAAGCATGTTATTGTATGTCTTCTTATTGATTTTGCATATTTTTTTTGTCTTTACTTCAAGTGTTAACGAGGGCCGAGGAAAGAAACAATCACTAGTAATCTCTTAAATTTTTTTCATTATGCCAATGCATTAAATTTGGATATACCAAATTGAGCAATATACAAATTGATGTCCTTGTATGTTGTGTTGGAACCACTAAGCCCGTGAAATTTTATTTTTAATATTCTTATTGAACTTTTCTATTTTTAAAAAAATAGTTGTCTGCTTTTTATTTTTTGTCTTTCCTTCAACGTAGTATGAAGGAAACTAAATATCATAGTTAATTATTTGAAAAGAATTTATTTCTCATTAAATTGATGTGTTGCATGTAAACTATTCACATATCAAATAAAATATATAATTGACATCATTATATCATTGTGATTTCAGGTTTGTGAAGCACTGCAATAATTTTAAATCATGAAACATTAAGAAGAAAAGAAAACTAACTACAATGCAGTGTCGTACTATTAAATCATACAACTTCTATTAGAATGAGGCCACTTATGATTTTTGTCCTGTAAGAACTATGACTTATGCAACACATTGCTCTAGAATATTCTATATAAGACTTTCATATTCTCTATATGGTACATAATATTTTTGATATTTATTATTCCTTCGATGGTAGCCTAATTGTTTTTTGGGCTAATGGAACAAACATATTCTATGTTTCCATTGTTCCAAGAAATACTTTTTCCTTTTGGATTCCACAAGAAATTATTTTTGAGTTTTTATTATTATTACCGCGTATCTTATGGAACTACAACCCATGATTGGCGGAACTGCATGCATTTGATCCTATGAAATTACCAAGTTAAATTTTCTTTCACCTTCTCTTTCTTTTCTTTTCAACTATAAATTTATGGCAATCTTCACATAAATAGTTTAAGATTAATCTTAAGTGTTATGACATAATAGCGGACAAAAATAGTATGTGTATTTCCTCTTACAAATTATTATCTTGAATTAAAGGTTTGTTCGCCCTTCAAGACCAGTCTGAAAATGTTAATACATGATTGAGTTGTGAAGTCATTTTTGCACCTATGAATCACATCATGTAGCAATAAATAGAAAGATCTATAAGTGACCATATATAGAACAAAAAATGTTGTATATCTTATCTACTATTAAAAATCTATTCATGTATGTTCTAGGTGATACAAAGTGGCTTGAATATGTCCTTCCTCTGTAAACCCATCCATTTCAACTAAAATGACATATCACCTCATCACACAAACGTTTTTTTCATCACTATCAAAACTCACTAACACCCAATTTCTTGGGTGTGTTTGGTTTTCATGGAAAATACTTTCTTCAAAAGGAAGTGAATTTCTTAGTTTTCAAGAATGAAGGCACCAACTTGTATCCGTTCCACTTTGAAAATTCAAAGAAGAAGATGTTAGACATCTTTTTTTCAAGAGGAAAAGATTTAAGCTATCAATCTTGTTATACTTTTCAATCTAGAATTAGAGGGAAAACATCGTATGTGATTCTGAATTAATGGTTAAAATGTGGTACATGATGTTTGTAATATAATAACAAGGAGAGAGTAAGTGATTTATAGGCGCCCAAATTGCCTTAACAAGTTCCAATGGTGGAAATCTACACCACATATACACCGTTTCTCAATAAGATGCATGTCCTTATATTTTTTTTATAATTTATAATAAAAATAACATCGGTAGGTACACTTTGCCAACCATCTTTTTTGCTTTCATGAGGCGTCACATAACAACAATGGGAGTCCGCATAAGTAATATCCGAAATATCGGCACATAGTACACAGACATCAGTCATCCATCTTTAATAAAGATTTGTAGTTGGCAAGGAAAACCCAAATAGAGCACATAGGAGAATCACATTGTCTTTTGCTGCCAATCAGCTTCCCCGTAGACATCTATATCGACACAATAAGGAGAATTTTGTCAAGTAGTTGGTAATATTCTCTGTTAAAGTCTGATTTGCTTTGAACTAGATTTGTCATAAAATATTCTACTACTAGAGTCCCGATTACCTAACAAGGCTTAATACACCCAACGAGTATAAAAGCAGTTTGAACTGAACAATCATGTAATATTAAACATCAATCTCGGATGGATACTACATCTTGTTTTAAATTCTTCTGCAAGAACTTTTCCTTTATCACTCTTTTGAGTTATTGCCTCCTTAAATACATCTCGAGTTTTGATAATGGTAAAATTTAAAATGAATTTATGTTTAATTCCATATCCACCAGTACCCTTGGAATGTACTTTCTCAAATTTGACTTATTCCTTTCCTCCCTCCTATTTTGTGGACATTCAATACTAAATTAGCAAGGTAGGTTTTAACTACATAAATGCAAAGACATCCCACTTAAATAAGTAATTCAAGTATAAAAATTCGTATAAATGGATGAGTTAATAGTAAAACAAAGATTGACCAAATGAGGAGATTTAATCATTGGTAATGTATCCTCCAATTTCAAGAAGAAGAAATAAAAAATCAATGTTAACTATAAGCTTAAGAGATATCATATGCTTTCTCAAAGACAACAAATAAATCAAATATGAGACACTCAACCAAAATTGTCACACCCCAAGACAACCCCGAGACACGAACACGGGACCTAAAACCACAAATGATCCCAAGCTAATCCTGTATGCATGATCATGAGCATACTAGAGATTATAAATTGGTGCGGAATTAAATCATTATTAAAAATGAAAAAATTGGGAATACCCATATACCATAATTGAGATATGTGAAAACTGATGAGTTCAATGCAAAGAAGATATTAACTCACTACTAAGCTGAAACTAACTATATCTGAAAAAAGTGTCTAACTGAATCGAATTATAGGGACAGACCCCACTATGTCTAGAAAAATTTAAACTAAAGGACCAAAATATTGAAAATAAACTCATGACTTTTGTCCTCGGAAAATAAAGACTCACCACTGATTCTGCTGAACTGGATATTTGATATCGATCTAACTATGATCTAGATGTAGAGAACGTATGCGTCAGTACTTGAAAGATACTGAGTGTATAGGATAGAGTAAAGCTGAAATAATACATAACAGAACAAGTACAAAAGCAAGTATAATATTCTGAACATGCTATATTGAATTTTGACTAGATGGATGCAATGAAAAAATTTATATCATGTTGAAACTGAATACTGACTGAACTGTAAATATGGTCAATGCAATAAAGTGTGATTAAATTGTGGAGGCTACTAATAACCGATAATAAAATCATCTAAGATAAGTGTGGAGTCTGATGTATACACCTAATCGAGAGGACCCTATATACCCTATCAGAGGTATAAAGGCATAGTGGCGTGATTACTAAACTGATGCCCACAAAGGAGACTTCCAACCCACTTGGTTAGTAGTTCTGGGACTATTTGGGTACGTTTAACCTCATCTAACTAGGTATTATGCTACTCACAATGAATTAAGTAGTTAAATGATTATGACTGAGTTTCTTTAAATACAAGATAGCTCAAACTGAACATTGAAAGTGAGAATGCAACAATTAATCTGGTAATGATGCATCAATAATTGAGGCATGCATAAATTAATAACTAAAATATCTAACCTAGCATGTGTAATTCAAGAACTAAATAAATACATAGGTAGGGTTCTGAAATTCATGCAATAAACTCAGTAATAACATTTTAATCTGATTTGGAACATATTAATTACTCATTCACGAAGATCCGCTATTATTCTAGAAACCCTAGGTATTTTATAATAACGGAATAAAAAAACTGATGGAATTCTAAGGACCCAATGGTCTAAAGGAACCCACTAGTGAAATCTCACATACATGGGGATGAAATCCACGGAGAAATATTTCAATTTCTGGGCTTGAATTGATGGAAAATTTCTGCGTTCTTGAACTAGAGTTCTTGACTTTTTTCTCCTCTTTTGTTTCTAATTTTCTATGTCTTGGTTAGTGATTTTTACTTGGGTAACTTCTAGTTATGTTTCTAGCTTAAATTGAATAAAATCGCATGATTTAGGGTCTAAAAGATGTAGTTTAGGGTCCAAACAAACAAGAAAAAGACTAAAATATCCCTTACTTAAGAGTTGTCGGAGTCATTGATGAAGTCGAATTACGGTCCGTATTGGTCACCGTCATTTTTGACTGAGAGTGGAAAGTCAGCTGGAGAATCGACGGAGTCAAATGACAGAACTCAAGTCGATTGGCGGTCTGTACCAGTCGACTGTCGTTCGCGACTGAAAACAAGAAATAAGTTGATCAATCGACGGAGTTGAATGACGGACCGTAAGTCGACTGACGGTCCGTATTGTTGGAGCGTCGCTTGCTTCCAGGAATTGGTAGTTTTCTCTTCAATTTACGGAGTCGATTGATGGTCTCTACTGGTTGACTCTCATTTGTGACTTAGAACTGAGAATCAACTGGAGCATCGACGCACTCGATTGTTGGATGGTAAGTTGATTGATAGTATGTAGTTTGCTCCATTCCTAGCACGTGCAACTTTTGAAATTACACATTTTGGTATATTATTAATACGGGGTGTTAAATTATCTCTCCTTGGGAACATTCATACTCGAATGATGATTAAATTAGCTAGAATAGAGGGAGAGAGCTTCAATGCCTACTACTAAACACTTAGAATTGAGTTTCTGTATGAATTGAGTTGCAAGAATATGCCATTACACAGAAAATGCAAGTTTAAACTGAGGGAACATGATTAAAAAACTAAATTCATACATGAATTATGGAAACTTTAAGAGGAACTAATTCCCCAAGCTGGAATGGAATCGGAAGAAAAGAGATGAGGATACTTGGCTTTCATGGGTGCTTCTACTTCCGGAGTAGCACCCTCTACGGACTGACTCCTCCACAAAACCTTGACTGTAGAGACTTCTTTGTTTCTCAACCTTCTAACCTGACGGTCATGAATCTCAACTGGTACATCCTCATAAGAAATACAATCTTTCACTGCCACACTCTATAATGGAACTATAGATGCTGGATCACCCATGCACTTCTTCAAAAGCTAGATATGGAAGACTGGATGCACTGCAAATAGTTCTGGTGGCAATGTAACTCATATTCACCTTTACATCACTTTTCAAGATCTTGTAAGGTCCTACATATCTAGAACTCAGCTTCCCTTTCTTTCAAAATCTCCTTATTCCATTCATAGGTGACACTTTTAAGAAAACTCAATCATCAGCTTGGACCATTAGTTCCGTTCTCCTTACATCTACATAATATTTTTGACAATTATGGGTTGTCTTAAGTCTATCGAAGCTTCTCCACATACTTCAAACCAACCAACAATAGATCTACAATAACTCCCATACAGTGCTTTATAATGGGCCATCTGAATATTGGAATTGTCGTTATTATTGTTGGCGAACTCAATAAGAGGAAGGTGATAATCCAAACTACCCTTGAAATCAATCACACAAGCTCTCAACATATCCTCTAGGGTCTGAATGGTATGCTCTGTCTTTCCATCCTTCTACTGATTAAATGTTATGTTAAGGTTAACATGAGTACCAAGACCCTTCTGAAATGACTTCCAAAAATGAGAGGCAAATTGAGGACCTCTATCTGAGATGATAGACAAAGAAACCCCATGCAACCTCGAAATTTCATTAATGTAAAGCTTGGAATAGTCCTCAACAAAATCTGTAGTCTTGACTGCCATAAAGTGAGAAGACTTAGTCATCTTGTCAACTATCACCCAAATGGAGTCCTGCTGTCTATGAGTTCAAGGTAACCCTGTGATGAAATCCATATAAATAACTTCCCACTTCCAAGTAGGAATGTCAAACTCTTGAGTCATCCCCCCTAGTTTCTGATGATCTACCTTGACTTACTGGCAATTGAAGCACTTATTCACAAAACCTGCTATATCCCTCTTCATGCCATTCCACCAGTAGACTTCCCGCAGATCGTCATACATCTTAGTGGCACATAGATTAATAGAATATATGGTGTTATGGGATTGTGCAAGAATATGTTGTCTCAACTCACCCACATCACGAATACACAATCTACCATGGTAGTGAACTACACCATCTCCCTCTTCGGAGAAAACCTGTACTCTCTGATTATGGATTGCACCCTTAAGTTTAAGCCAGATTGGATCACTTTCTTGCTTATCCTTAAAATCCACAACCAAAGAAGATTTCATAAGGCGAACTCCCAAGCGAGCAAGCCTATGAACATCCTTCACTAGTTCCTGCTTTTCTTCCTCAACATGGGCTATACTACCCATATATAATTTTCATAGAGCATATCCTACTACATTTGCCTTATAAGGATGGTAATGCACACTCATATCATAATCCTTAAGTAACTCAAGCCATCTCCTATGGAGAAGATTCAACTCTTTCAAGGTGAACACATAGCAGGATTTTATGGTCAGTGAACACATCTACATGAACACCATACAAGTAGTGTCTCCATGTCTTGAATGCAAACACCATTACTACAAGCTCGAGGTCATGAGATCAATAGTTCTTCTTATAAACATTTAGTTGTCTGGAAGCATAAGTTATAACCTTATCTCGTTGCAACAACATATAAACTAGGAAAACTATGGATGTATCGAAATAGATCACATAACCATCTCAACCCTCTTGTAGAGTAAATATAGGAGTTTTAGTCAATCAAGTTTTCAATTCTGCAAAGCTCTTCTCACTATAATCTAACCATTGAAAGTTTACAATCTTCTGAGTCTATCTAGTCAATGTAAATTCTATGGATGAAAATCCTTGAACGAAGTTTCTATTATAACTCGCTATGCCTAAGAAACTTCTGATATTTGTAGCAGAGGTAGGTGTTGGCCATTGTTTCACTACTTTAATCTCCTGCTAATCCATTCAGATCCCCTCACTAGATACAATATGACCAAGGAAAGGAACGAATTGAAATCGAAACTCACATTTTCTAAACATAAAAATAACTAATGATTATTGAAAGTCTTCAGAACAATTCACAAATGATTTACATGATCTTCCTCATTCCTAGAGTAAATGGCGATATCATCAACGAAAATTTTATCTAACAAGTCCAAATTGTTTTTGAACAGTTTGTTCATCAAATCCATAAAAGTTGCAAGAGCATTGGTTAGTCCAAACTACATAACTACAAATTACCGAATTTTGAAGGCTATTTTCGGAATGTCACTATCTCTGACTCGTAGCTGATGATAACCTGATTTGAGGTCTATCTTTAATGAAAAAACTAGTGCACTGAAGCTAGTCAAAAAAATCATGAATCCTGGGATGAGATACTTATTTTTAATTATGACCTTGCTCAACTTTCAATAGTCAATGCACATTATGAGAGAACCATCTTTATTCTTTACGAACAACACTGGTGCAACCATGGTGAAAGTCTCATGAAGCCCTTATATAGAAGGTATTTCAACTACTCTTTCAATTCCTTAATATCAGCTGGAGATATTATTAAGGAGGAATAGAAATAGGCTGGGAATCTTGATGGAGATCTATTCCAAAGTCAATTTCCCTTTCGGGAGGAACTCGGGGAAGATCTTCTGGAAACACTTTTGGAAACTCAGTAATACTTGAACTGACTCATGAGTTGGCGTTTTCAGAGCTAGAATCCTTAACCCGAACTAGATGATACAGATAAGCCTTAGAGATCATCTTTCTAGCCATAAGTTAAGAAATTAATCATCCAATAGATGTTATGCTACTACCCTTCTATTCTAAGAATGGTTCATTTGGAAACTGAAAACAAACAATCTGAGTTCTACAATCGACTGAGGCATAACAAGAATGTAACCAATCCATGCCTAGAGTGACATCGTAGTCTATAATTTCTAACTCTACATGATCTTCTGAGGCGACTTTCTAAGAGACTATGCTAGGGCAATTTTTGTATACCCGTAAAGCTATAATTGGGTCACCGAGTAGAGTAGAGACTGAGAAAGGTTCTTTGAGATTTTTCGGACTAACACTGAATTGGACTGCTATGTAAGGAGTTAAAAAGGAGAGAATAGCCCCTTGATCATTCCATTGAGTGTACCATATATGAGCCACATCATTCAGCTGAAGAATGCCAACTCAACTCTACCATTAGCAATCATTTGCATCTCTCCAAATATTTTCTTAAGCTCATCATTGATGTTCTTTGGGTCCTGACCAACTTGCGACCTTAAAAACCTAGGTGTATTCATCTGAAAAAAACTCTTTAACTCTAGCTCCTACTGATCGATCATTTATATTAGTAAGAACCGTAACCTACTGATTGTTCTTTTTGGTAATACTTTTTGACAAAGTAGTATAGCATTCCACTACTCTGCGTTCAAAACCTCATGGTCTGCGACTAGAAGAAGTTCGTTAACATTTAGTGTATCAACATTCCTTTCATAAGCTTTACAAGATGGTATGATCTTAAGCCCATAACGATGTATTAGAAAAAAGAGCATACAAACGCACGATGAGAACATCAAGAAAGTGAAAATTTCACAAAGTACTTTATAGGTTTGTGAGGAAGAAGATGTTTCCCTTAGAATGTATATGAATTATTGCAAGTTGAACTAGGTCACCATAAAGAAAAAACCCAAAACTATATGCATAAAGATACCTCACAAAACCTTATCATCACATGTACAAAGTTGTGCTAACAAAAAAGAGTAGAAGTTTTAAAAGTGGACCAAAACAAAGTTGAATAAAAAAGAATAAGATGAGCTATACAAGGTCCATAAGGAGACAAGCCTCTCGAAGATGTCAAATGCTCACTCTCGTCTCTAGTCCCCGCCTCCAATCAGACTAATCCTCATGAATTCACATATTTAAGCTCAACCTAGTTTAAATAGAAGTTGTTGCCTACCATTAGGCCGATCGTGCACGCTCCAAATAACAAGGAATAACTTCTTTTTTTCCAAACGATCTCCGAAATCTACCACACTATCAAAAATAGGATCACAACATCATTACAATCAGAAAGACACTAAAAACACATAAAACTTAGATGGAGAAAGTTTAGAATCAAAAGAGATTTGTGGTACCTTTGCTGGATTTTTTTGATTCGGCTCAATCCAGAGGACCAATAAAATTCCTCGAACTTATGTCCAGAAAGTGAACTCAATTCAGGTCCTAAGACAGTGAAAACAACAATAAGGCAATAAATTAACAATAAAGTACAGCTAAGGTAAAAAATTTAGCACCAAATTTACCTCATACATAAATTTATCGACTCAAATAGACAAACCAACCACATATACCTGAAAATTGCAGCTGTTTGGGACATTGAATTATTTAAATCGTAGCTCAGACGAGTGAGAAATTGCATATTAAATTTAAGAGCAAATATGCCTTCATTATCATATGATATTTAAATATAGGACACGACTCTTAATCAGAATCATGTAGAACAAGGACGGCGACCAGGACCTCGTTGGTAAATTGGTCACCATGAATGTTATGGGAGACCTAGTGAATAGGAAGATTAGCAGATTCCTGGTCCCGTCTACATGATTAAATCCTCCAAATTCGAAGGCTCACGAATGCGGATGAGACTAACGCGAACACAAAAGATACTCCCACTAGTATGTGAATACGATCCATATGTATGAAGATAAAAAATAATCCGCACCAGCTAATTCATATAAGGTACATTGTCAAGTTCCAAATTCTCCAATAGGGAACTCTTAATTCGTTTAGAACCCTATAATTGTAAAAGATATATGCAAGCCAACCAAATTCGATATTCTCGACTCAATGGAGAAGTCACTATTTCCATAAAAATTCATCTCTAGGAAAATTAGGTCCACACCCAAAACTATGTTTAAAGTGAAAATTCACAAGAAGATTCAGAATTAACCCAATAGCCTCGCTACCTAACAAATAGTCGTTCGAGACCAAACTCAATATTTCGGAGCTAAAAATTGTTAAAGAACTCTCATGTAATCTAAAAGTTTACTTATAATGTTTATTAAATTCAAAATTAGGCCTTAAGTTAAAAGTTAAAAAACTTTCGCATAGACTCGTACAGAAAGCCTTGGGAGTAGTGTCAGCTATGCTACTTTTATAAATTGTCCCTTTCAGAGGTGATGTAATTGTCAGAATTTGATTTCAAGGTCACCTTCTTCAACTTCTGATAAAAATGACTATTCAAGGTTCAAAATCTCCAAAATACTTAAACTCATATAAAATCTAAACGAACGACTATATGAACAAACTATAAGTCTCGGCTAGGAAAACATTAAACGATGAATAAGAGGCATAAACACATTAATTACATGGAGTTTATTACATTTTTGAGTTTTACAACTATAGTTTTCATATTAGACGGAGTTAATTCCACAATTTTTTGATAATTCACTGAGTTTTATAAGAACTTTATTTGTTATTGTATTAATAAGTATTTTCCTACTGTTTATGTAATGATTTTGCTTCTAAAAATGATTGATGGGTTTGATTGTGTTACGTAATTAGTTATCCACTGGCAGCTAGTGTGGGTCTCACTCATGATGGTTTGGGTTGTGACAATCAACCTAAATGTTATACGAGTTTACGTGACCAAAAGGTATAGTTGTATCTAATGTGAATATGGTGAAGTAAACAAATATGATATACTTTAAGTTTCACTTTATTCTTATAGTTGTATCTATTTTGAATATGGTGAAATAAACAAATATGATATATTATTATTAATCACAAAAATGCAAAACAAGTAAATTGTAGCTTCCCCTCGAAATTAGGTTCACATGAAATGAGAAATAGGCATATTATCTACATGCTAATATAATAAATAGTAATTGACCAGATTTTAATTTTGAAAAATGTCCAAATATGGGGAATACAATTATCATATTTTCATAAGAGTAAATTCAACATTAATGATCATATTATATGTTTCAACACTTATATTCAATATGGATTTCATCATAAGTTTACCTTGTACCCGTAGACAAAATGACTGCATTTCGGTGAAAGTTTATAGCATGACTAAGTATTCTTGCTTATTAGTGGCCAAGACTACATATTCGGCGGAGGACTATGCCAATCTTTACATTAATGAAATTTAAGTTTGCATGGGGTTCTTTTTTCTATTATCTAAGATAGAGGTCCTCAGCTTACCTCTCATTTCTGGAAGTCATTTCAGAAGGGTCTTGGTACTCAAGTTAATCTTACCACAACATTTCATCCTTAGATGGATGGATAGGCAGAGTGTACAATTCAGACCCTAGAGGATATGTTGAGAGCGTTTGTGATCGATTTCAAGGGTAGTTGGGATGATCACCTTACTCTTATTGAGTTCTCTTAAAATGGTAGCTACCATTCCAACATTCAGATGGCCCCTTTAAAGGCTTTGTATGGGCGTAAATGTAGATCTCTTGTAGGTTGGTTTGAAGTAAGTGAAGCAGCTTTGATAGGACCAGATTAAGTCATTTATGTATGGAGAAAGTTCAACTCAGTAGAGATAGACTTAAGACAACCCAAAGTTGTCATAAATCTTATGCATATGTAAGGAGAAGGGATCTAGAGTTCCAAGTTGATGATTGGGTTTTCTTGAAAGTGTCACAAATGAAAGGGGTGATGAGGTTTGGTAAGAAAGGAAGCTCAGTACTAGATAGTAGGCCCTTACAAGATCTTCAAAAGGGTTTGCAAAGGGGCATATGAGTTACAGTTGGTACTAGAACTAGCAACAGTGCATCCGGTATTTCACATCTTACTTTTGAAGAAGTGTGTGGGTGATCCAGCCTCTGTAGTGCTATTGGAGAGTGTGTCTATGGAAGATAGTCTTTCTTATGAGGATGTAACAGTTAAGATTCTTGACCTTCAGGTTAGAAGATTGAGAAAAAAAGAAGTCGCATCACTCAAGGTTTTGTGGAGGAGTCAGTCTACAGAGGGAGATACATAGGAAGCAGAAGCAGCGATAAAAGCGAAGTATTCTCACCTCTTTCCTTTCGATTCCACTCTAGCTTGAGGTAATAGTTCCTCTTCAGTTTTTCAGTCATTAATGCATGAAATCGGTCTTAGAATCATGTTCCCTTAGTTTGTACTTGAATTTTGAGTGTAATTGCATGTTCTTCGAACTCAATTAAGTCAGAAACTCAATTATTAGTGTTTAGTGGTAGACATTGCAGCTCACTCCCTCTATTTAAGCTAGTTCAGTCAACGTTCGAGGAAGAACGGTCCAAGGGGGAAATAATGTAACACCTCATATCAAAAATAGTAAAAACAAGCAGAGTATCAGAAGGTTCAGGTGCCAAGGACGGAGCCACGGATCGTCAGTCGACCTACGGTCCCCGTCAGTCGACTCCATCGATTGGCCAGCTGACTATCAGTTCTAATTCTCAATGGACGCTCGACTAGTACGGACCGTTAGTCAACTTATTGTCTATCAGTTGACTCCATCGAATTATCAACTTACTTCCAATTCTTAGTCTCAAACGACGGTCGACCAGTACGGACCGTCAGTCAACTTATGGTCCGTCAGTCGACTCTGTTGATTGATCATCTTACTTCCATTTCTAAGTCGCAAATAAAGCTCGATCAATACACATTGTAAGTCAACTAACGGTCGTCAATAAACTCCGTCAATTCACCAGCTCACTTTTAATTCTAAGTCAAGAACCACAGTCGACCACTACTGACCATTAGTCGACTTACGGTCTATCAGTCGACTCTGACAACTTTTAAGTCAAGGGTCTTTTGGTCTTATCCTACTTTGTTTAACCCATAATCTATGTCGTTCGGACCTTAAATTATGAGGTCTAAGTCAGTTTAAGCCTAGAAACATAACAAAAAATTACCTAAGTCAAACCATTAATCAAAACATAGAAATTAGAAGCAAGAGAGAAGAAAAAGGTCAAGAACCCTAGTTCAAGAACACAATAAGGTTCCATTAGTTCTAGACCCAAAATATAAAGATTTGTCTGTGGAAACTATCACCAGCTATGTGAGATTTCACTAGTGGGTTCCTTTCAACCATTTGTTCCCTAGAATTCAATTAGTTTCTTGATTCCCATATCATGAATAGATTTAGGGTTTCAAGAATTTCAGCATATTACCATGTATGAGTTAGTTATATGTTCAAAATAATATTACATGTTATTATTCAGTTTATTGCATGAATTTGAGAACCCTAGCTGTGTATTTATTTAGTTCTTGAATTACACATGCTAGGTAAAATATTTCAGTAACTTGCTATATACATGCCTCAATTATTAATTCATCTTTATCAGATTAATTGGTGCATTCTCAATTTGCATGTTAAGTTTAGAGCAATTTAGTTTTTAAAGAAATGTAGTCATAATCAGTTAACTACTTAATTCATTGAGAGTAGCATAATACCGAGTTGGACTAGGGTTCAGCATACCCAAATAGTCCCAGAACTACTAGCCAAGTAGGTTGTAAGTCCCCTTTGTGGGCATCATATTAGTAATCATGCCAGAATGCCTTTATACCTCTGGCAGGGCATATTGGGTCCTCTCAATGGAGCGTATACATCTAAATCCATATTTAGGTCATGTGGTTTTATTATCGGTTATTAGTATCTCTCACAGTTCAGTCATATTCTATTACATTAGACATATTTATAGTTCAGTTAGTATTCAGCCTCAACATCTTATAAATTTGGTCATTGAATCTCGTTATCTAGCATTCAATATATCATGTTTAGAATATTATACTTGCTTTTGTGCTTGTTCCGTTATGTATTATTTCAGCTTTACTCTATCCTATATGCTCAGTACCTTTCAAGTACTGACGCATATGTGCACTACATCTTCTTATGATGTAGGTTCAGGTTCTCAGTATCCAGATCACGCTTAGATCGGTTCCCAATCTCCAGTTCAGCAGAATTAGTGGTGAGTCCTCATTCTCCTAGGACAAAAGTAATGAGTTTCTTTCTATTATTTTTAGTCCTTTAGTTTCTGTTTTGCTAGACTTAGTTGGGGCCTGTCTTATCATTTCTAGTCAGTTAAAGGCTATTTCCAGATATAATTAGTTTCAGCTTAGTATTAAGTTAATATTTTCTTTCTATTAAACTCATCACTTTTGAAATAACTCACTTATAGTATATGGTTATTCCCCTTCTTTTCAATTTAATTATAATTTATCTTCCGCATCAGTTTATTATCTGTAGTAAGCTCATGCTTGCAGGGTTAGCTTGGGATCATTTGTGGTCCAAGGTCCCGTGTCTGCGTCTCAAGGGTAGCTCGGGGCGTGAAATCCAACAAAAAATTTTGCTTGTACTTATGTAAAAATCATGCTCAGAAGCTCGAAAGGTATGCCTCAAAAGTGGTGCACAAGGCTCAATATGAATGCACACAAAAAGATTCAAC
This sequence comes from Solanum pennellii, assembly GCF_001406875.1. Classification (NCBI taxonomy): domain Eukaryota; kingdom Viridiplantae; phylum Streptophyta; class Magnoliopsida; order Solanales; family Solanaceae; genus Solanum; species Solanum pennellii. Next base: position 32,099,617 of record NC_028637.1, on the reverse strand, counting down.
CTACTTATGGAAGAATCAATTATGAACTCATGAGTTCAAGTTGTGACTCGCCATTACAAAAGGTTCTCAGGTTCATAAGACTTGATTCAGATGCCAATTCAAGATCAACAAAGGTACTCAAATGCCCTCACAACAAAGAATGGTTCCATATTCACACACTATACTTCAACAATTTAAGCTCCAGAATCACAAACAACTTTAACACTAAAAAGATGAACACATGCATGCATGACTTCACCAATAGATTTGCCCTTATTTTCCAACCAACATCTGTTTAAGCTCACGCAAGATCAAAAAGGTCTTTCATGACTTGTAACGGGGCTGAGTGCGAAGGTATTTTCATTTATCTTAGTGGTTGTTATCATCATGAAATATTGTATGAACAACTTTCCTTTCTTTTGTTTAGCATTTTCATTTATGTCAAATTCACCTGATTATTCGATTCTCATGGACTACCGGACAACCCATTTTCATTTCCAACTTTCACTACTTCATTTCACAATTTTTTTCTTTCTTTTTCTGTGTTTTTATTCTTTTAAATCTCTCCCTTTTTTCTGTATGGAGGGGTTCCATCTTTTTCAAGTTCATGACTCAAGGGGGACCTTTTAACATTTCTTTATTTTTCTTCTCTTTTAACCACATCCGCAACTTAGGCTTTTGGACTAAGTTGGCTATTCAAAGACATTACACTTCATGAGGATTAAGGCTGAATAGGCAATGAGAGATATCATTTGATTAAGATTCTTCAAAGAAATGGGATAAGGCTTAAAAGGGTTCAAACAAGTTTCACACAATCACAAGGTTTCCCACAAAAGAGGTATAATGTCAAATTGTTACACTCTTTGATATTTTTGCCAAAGATCGTTTCAAGAGTTTTCATCACTTAGTCAAATGGACAATTGCAAAAAGATCTAGGTATCATCAAATATTGTTCACGATAAGCTCATCAGACAATGCATTTTCACAAATATCAAACAAGACTCCACACTTTTTCTAATGTGCAATGTTCATCAAAAGAGACTCAATTCGATAATCGTCTAGTCACAATGAGATCTAAAAAGTTCACATATGGTCATTGAAACTTCATTTGGCCTCATCGTAGCCACACAATAATTTTTTGTTCTATTACGAGTACTATTTAAGTCATCGATACTCAAATTAGCACGAGAATAGCCATATTCAAACAAATCAAAAGGAGGCAAAAAAAGTTCTAAGAAGGGTACAAAAACCATTTGCAATTAACACAAGGAGCCACAAGCTCAAACATACACATGAAAAAAAAACAATTTACACTATATAACCCAACCTATAAACAAAAGCAATAATCACAAGAGATACGTATGGAAATACCTCACCCTACCACAAAAAGGCAATTTGTCATAAAATGCAATACAAACACTAAAAATCAATAGAAATGACTTAAAGTGAGGGAAATAAAGGTCCAATCTAAACAGTCGCTCCATCTGTCGGGGCATCAGTGCCCGTGCAATATCACAACTACTAGTTCAACTGGACCTAACCATGGTGGTGGCTCTCAAGGAAGTCTGGCGCATAGTCTCAAATATCCCATCCTAAAGTTCATCTCGATCATCGTAACCAGTAGCATTTCGCTCCCTAAGGTGCTCGTCATCAGTCTACGCCTCTTATGCATTGGCTGCATCAAATAAAGAGGTGAAGTTTGTAGACTTTAAATATTCTACATCCTTTATAAAAATGACAACCTCGGCTCTCAAATCCATCATCTCTGAAGTCACCCCTACCTAATATCTCATGTCTCAACTCTTGCTTTGAGAGTTTCAATAGATGCTCTTAAAGGTTTCGGTGTAGCTAGGTTATCACTCTTCATCATCCATAGTACTGCAACCTCCAATCGCGTAGCCCTCATATCCACAGAATGGGCTAAGTACCCCATTTTCAAGATCATAGCGTGAGTAATCGTAGCGGGCTGGGACATAGCAGAAACACTAAGAATCTAGGATTAAGTGGAAGTACGTGAATTCCTAGAGGTCAGAGTAGGAAAAGATGCCTCTATAGGTATAAAATCAACATACACATCTTGGGATGTGTCCATAGGAGGATTTTCTCCTCCTTTCTACCTCCTCCTGAGTGTATTTGTGTTCTATACACCGGATATCTGTGAGGAATATAGTAGTGAGCTCGATGTCTCTCATCTCATCATGACGAACTCCATGCTTAAATAGGCTACCTTTGCATGACGTAGAATTGATTCATTTTGTGAATGCATGATGTAGCTGATGATGAACTCAAACTAGTACCGTGAAGCTACATTCAAACCCTTATCATTTATCTAGACTCCCAGCTCGACCAACCTTATAGGGATATCAAAAAATAAGGGGGGGAGGGGCAATCAAGACCTTAAGGTCATCTAGGGACTAAGCAATCACAAGACCCCTCAAACTCGTGTTCGAATTAGGCATCTCTTTCATGTATAACATTTATGTGGTTGCTCCTGCACCCCTTCTCTTCCACGGACAATAACAGCTCGTCTGAAGGCACTGGAGTTCCTATCCACATGAGGAACTAGATCATCATAAATAGAACTGGACACATGGACCAAATGGGGATCTATGGGCATCGATCCCTGGTGAAGATGTTGTATCTTTGTCAATTGAGTATCTTCCCTATAGACCTCCGTGTATAGTAACTTATTTTCAAGAATAGTACACAACATATAATCTTTTAATCTATTGAGTAGCCTAGAAGGAGGGACATGTACTGGGGGCACCGGGCACACATTTGGTGCCAGAGCTAGAACTGTATCTGATTTAAGACGGTGGCCTCTTGAGTTTTTATACGTCTGGGCGAGACCTTGTATGGATCACGACTCTCCTAGACTGGAGTCTCTGATCATAATTGGGCTTAGACAATGCATCTTAGAAGTCAAATGAGTCTCTCTCACGGCCGAAGTTATGATCTAGACCCTTAGAAATGGGATTCTTTCCCTTCCCCCCATAGGAGGTGCGGTCTTCCCATTTTGGGGGGAACTGCTGCCACTTTATTTATTTCTGTCATGCCTTTTTATGGGGCGACATATCTGGTTTAGTTTTACAAAATCCGCAAAAATATCAAAAAGAGCTAGATCCATTTCAAGGAAAAATGTAGAAAAAAAATAATGGTAGACAGACATGTCGAACCACTTTAGAGAGCATGATCGGGCTTACCAAAATTAATGGCTCAAAAGTTCGTAGAAAAATTTGCATGTCGGCGATGGGAGGGGCCTTTCGACGAATCACCCATAGAATTCAGCGAGCAAGGACTAGCCTGCCAAAATTTATAGTGTATTTTAAGGGTTAGTGATGCAGAAAGGTTGATCAAAGAAGACTTCCAACAAGTCGTCGAGTGCGCATGGGGAACTAATTCTTCTCGATGAAAGTTAAAAAACCTAAAAACAAAATTTGCTTGAAAATAAAGGAGATCTAAGGGATTTTGGCGAACCGCCGAGTTCTTCGGTGAGCTCGACGCACCTTGTCAAACTTTCTAATGTGCCTACATTCTACCCGAACATCAAAAATCAACCTCGTAGCCCAAAAAAAAAATACACTAACCCAATAAAACTTAGACCAAAGAGACCCTAGCCCTAAGATACTCTGACTTTTCCCAGTTTGGCCAACATTGATAATTTGACAACTTATACCGTTAGGAATAATGCCAAACACTCCATCGTCGGGAGAAATATGAAATTTAGCACAATTATGGGTTACTCAGACTTTACTCTATCTAGACCCAACAACATTAATGCACAACCAAAAAATATTGATCAATTTTAAAGCATTAAAATTTGGGAAATAAACAATATAGGCATTTTAGGAAAGATATTCAAATTGATATAGACAAATAAACAAAAAAACAATGATTTAGAAAGTCCCAAAACAAATCATTAATACCAAACAATTGCAAATGAGTAAAAACCGCTAAATACGAGTTCGGGGTTCAGAAAAACATCCTGTAATTCAAAATATATACTTTGAAATGTTAGGCAACAAAGATTTACAACTCCTAACACATAATTGACAACTAAGAAATAGTAAAAACACAAAAATAGAAGAAAATATAGTGCATGTATGATTTTGAGAATTTAATAAGTAAAGGAATGTGATTGAGATTAAATGTTTAAACCTTTGGCCTTAAAATTGTCCATTTCTTTCCTTTTTGGTGATATTAATTATTCTCACCTAACCAACTGGTGACACACCCAGTGCGTTCTTATCTCTCCAAGTTTTAAAGGACCTTCAGTTTACTTGGGGGTCCAACAGTGGACTAAGTCGTCATCACCGACCTATTTGGTAATACACTGACTAGTCCATGGGCTCGCCGAATTTGACAGACTCTAATCTTAAAATTTCTTGAGTCCAATAGCGGTCCAGGTCGGGCTCGCTGACCTCTTTGTCTCTTCGCCAAATGGACATATTGCTCGCCAACCTGAACTTTTCAAACACATCCTACACTTAAATATGAAAATCAACACATGATTATTTTTAAGACAAAGTAAAGAAAATAAAAAATTGGGTTACCTCCCAAGACAAGGCCTTAGTTAACATCGTGGCACGATGCAAGTCATAATTCAAACAATATTCTTTGTGTTTCTCACAGTGTCACTAGGAAACCCCCCCGCCCCCCTATTTTTTCTTGTTTAAATGAGACGAGGGCTGGCCTATTTGGGTCTCCAACTGCTTCATAGAGACGGAATGAGCATTAACCATCTGGCAAAGGGTTGATACACCTTCTTTCATCTCTGTCAAAACTTTATCGGACCCCTCAAACATATTGAGAATAGGAGAAATCACAACCTTAGACCAGACACCCTCAAAATATTTTGGCTTTTGACACAATTGGGAAAAATGTACTTGTCCTTTTCCCCATCCCATTACTTCAAAGTGGGGTTACGATCCCTCCACTCTCTATCGCGATCTCTCCATACATCATTCCTTCTCCATCCTTGGCTATCACACTGCCTCTGATAGTTTGCGGGATAATAACCTCTTTGATTGGTTAGGAATTTCACCTTCTTGTTATCTAGCGCTTCAAACATGGCTTCTTCATGGTTTGCACAACCGACACCCAAAACATTGACACTTCGAATACAAGCTCCCATAACATTTTGGACAAAATGTCAAGTTGGGTCATGATCTTTGGCATGTTTTTGTCCCTCTATTGGTCTTTCACATGTTTCTCCTTGGCGAATTTATATGTGATGGGGGTGACCAGATTCTTATGGGTGTACCATACCCGGTTAATTTTCGTCACAACATCCAAGTGTTGGGCTGCTATAACATAAGGTTGTTGCATCAAACCTCCCGGAGAAAGTTGGTCAGCTACTCCCTTGTTCATCGAATCAAGGCTTTGCCAAAAGTATTACAGCATATCATTGTTGGGCGAACCATGAGTATTACATTGTAGCACCAACTTCTTGAATCTTAACGAAGTCTCATTAATTGGTTCACCCCCCAAACGCTTAAATTTGTGGATGCAATCCCTAAGTGTCATCATCTTTGAACAAGGGAAAAGTCACACTTGAAATGCGTTGAAAAGTTCTTCCCATGAAGTGATAGAGTCTCTTAGAAATTCAAGCAACCACTTGCATGATTATCCCATTAAAGTGAATGGAAACACCTCAACCGGACAGACTTTTGGGATATGCCTTGAAGGAGAATGGCCAACAAACATCAACAAAGTTTGGAATTTGCTCATGGGGATCCTCATGAGCAAACTCCCCAAAAAACAACTTTAATTGCAACAGCAGCATCATAATAATTGTGATGTACAACAAAGTGTTCCCTTCAATTTGAGGAAAGAGAGTATCACAAAATCCGCCCATTAGATTTGGGTCATTAACATTCAGCTCATTGACATCGTTGGGGTAGCTGATGTTATCTTGGTGGTCAACATGGTTACCATTGCTTTTCTTGAAACTCATTTCCTCTGTTTCAAACATAAACAATTAAACCAAAATTAAAAGTCAGTAAATTCAAGTATGACTAACAATAAAAAATTAAAAGTCATGAAAAGAATCTAAAACAACACCACACCCCGGCAACGTCACATGATTTAAAGTATCAAAGATACTTCACCTTATTCTAAGTGTCAACAATCGCTAGTCAGTATAAAACCCAACTAAATGAGTTGGTGTCTAATCCTACAGGGAGTTGTACGTGTTTGAGAATCAATTGGGAAGTATGAATATTGTCAAATCAATCATAAGAATAGACATTATCGAATGAAAACATTATCCAAATTAGGGGGTGAAACGAATGTCAAATGAAGGAGGGTTTGGTGATAGTTATCAAGTACAACAACAACAAACAATAACAAATACAATAATTAGATAGGTTCTTCGGAAGTGATTTGATTATAGGCTAATAAAGACAAATGGGTAATTAAAATTATTAGGAAATAGTTGTATATTAGTGAGTAAGGTAGGTCGTAGATGGAATAAATTTTTTCTCGAACAATTTACCCCGAACAAAGTTGATTTCTATCAAACATCAACAATGAAGGAAAACAAGACCAGCTTACACCTTAGTCTATGAATCTCTCGAGTTCAATATGGTGGGACTATGTTAAGGATTCACTCTCAAGCTGAACCCATGTCAAACAACTACCCACTAAGCATCAATAAATAATATTGGTTTTAAAATCTCTGTCTCGAGTGGGCCAAAAACACAATAGTAGAACTGTATATGCAACTATAATTCTTAAATTTTACCCACAATTACTGATTAAAATAACTTCTAAACACATTTAAATTAACAATTAGAAATACCCATACAGTAAATTTACCCATAATCACATAATGACACCCCAATAGTTGAAGTTTTAGCTAGACATTATAAAATGATAAAAATCATTACAAAATTGAGTTTCCATCAACTGGTAAGATTTATTTCGTTCTTACAATGTTCCAATTTGAAGAATCTCAAAGACCCACTTTCAATTTCTCAAAAAAAACCTTAGCTCTTCAAAATTTAAGAAAAACTTGTCTCAACGCTCAGAGTTTCATATCAAAAACAAAAATTGAAAATTCAATAATAATCTCCTCTAAAATAAATTCTCATAAATGTAATTATAGTAGCCAAAAGTATGTTGCGAAGGGCCATTCAGTGCTGTAAGTAGGGCTCGCCGATCTACTCAGCTTTCCACCCTTTCGTCTATTTTCTCATCCTTATTTCTTGGCCTTCAGCTTCCTCAAGGTGTGCAACTTTGGACAATCCAACATTTTATCGTGAAACCAATCAGGGATCCGCCAGCTACTCCTTTTTATTTTCATCCTTGTTTTCTTCCTCAAAGATCGGCACACTGGAACTTTAGGCAGTCAAATAGCTATTTGTAGACTTGCCAAGTGAACAAGGCAATCATCGAGTATTCTTTTCTTCGCTCGTTCAGCTCGCTTCGTTCCTTTTTACAAATTAGTCTCCTTGCATTCGTTCAGCTCGCTTCATTCCTTTTTACAAATTAGTCTCCTTGTTTATCACCTCAATCCATACACCTTGAGATCAAGGGTTTTACATTAGTTATTGGCATAAAATAAGAATTTGAGGACACTAATTCATAGAAAATAAAACTCTAAATAAGTCCAAATTTCAGACTTATCAATTCCTTTGTTGGAGAACCTTTTTTTGAACTTTTGTCTCCCTTGACCCTAAAATTTACCTTTGGAAGAATTCCCATTAACGGTCCTTGCTCTTTTTGCTTCACGATTTAGTTAAATAGCTTTTCTTCCTCAAGTTGTTCGCATAAAACATGAGACGTGAATTATTCATACATGGTATTGCCAAACGACTTTCATTGGCTACCATGTAAGATACCCCCATTGACATTTGTTCATCTTGGCCCTCGAATTAATAGCTAAGGTTAGAGTATACCTGGAAAATTGAGTGAATTTAATGGCATATTCTTTCACAGTCAAACCCCCACGCTGAAGATTTATTGACTCTTGCATTTTTTGTTCCCTCAACTCTAGGGGAAAGAATCTATCAACAATGCCCGACTTTAACAATTCCCAATCTATAAGGCCATTTCTACGGGTCTTCTACCTTTCCATTGCACATACCATACGAGATCCACATCCTTCAACATGTAGGCATATAATTATGCCTTCTCTTGTGAAGACAATCCCATAGCATCAAGCATTTTGTAACCTTCATCATAAACCATTGTGAAGCCTCTTCCACCATGGATTCGTGGAATTCGGGAGGATTTATTCTAGAACATACCATATGCTTGAAGAATTTTACTAACATTAGGGTTACTGTGAGTCCTAGTATCCATATTGACTTGGGCCGTCACGACTTGTGTTAATATTTTGGAGAGCCAACATTACTTCCACATTAGTCATAGCCCCTGCGTCAATAGGATCTAGAGGACCTTGGGTACTTATGGGAGTAACTCCCTCATTCACATTCTAATATTCCATCCTTATTGTGTTCACCCTTCTTGAATTCGTATCCTAAAGACACAAGAGAAAGGTTAGGAAATTCATTTCAAAGTTAAAACTGTAAGGCACGACTAAAGAGTAATGAAAAAACTGAGATTTCCTAACATCTTATAACCTCTAAATCATAAATGTGGCGCGCTTCACACTCATGAACAAGACTCTACTTGACGTGGTTTATGCGAGATAATCCTAGAGTGATACTAAACCTTTTGCTTTTATACTAAGTTTATCGCGACCAAGGGGTGCCCCATAGATGTAACACGATGTACTCGACTTTGAAGGGGTCTTATTTAATCCCTTAGCATATCATAAACATAAGTAATAAGAATGATTTAGAGTAAAAACTTTTTACAATAGAAGTCTTTTCATAAAAACCAAAAGAAAGTCAAGACATTGTCTCAATAAACCATCTAACAATCAAGTATGAATAAGGGTCACAACCCTTTACAACATGGTCTCAAAAGAAGAAGTAGAAGAAACTAGAAATGAACAACTTCAATCCTCGAATCATGAGGACTCACCAAAAGCGTGGAGACAATCAATCCAAGCTTTGCACAAAGGTAGAAGTACACCTTAATGCTCGAGACATACACTTAAAGAATAATATAGAAAATATGGGTTAGCACAAAGTTTCACTAAGTATGATAGTCATACATAAAAATTCCTAAACATGATAAAAATGTTATTTAGTTGGAACCATTCATTTTATCATGTTTAAGAGTAATCATGCACATTTATGAAGAAGCATAAGTCAAACCCTCTCATAAGCAACCTTAATCTATACTTGTGCAATGCATAGATAAGATCCCATAATCCTCTGTATGTACTATTTTAATCCAGCGTAATCATATATATCATACTTTGTCGTCATGCATATCCAATACTCATAGACAAGGAAACATTCACGTTCATAACTTGTAGCATGTAAAGTCACTCTTAAAAACAATTCATATCGTCCATGCATAAATCCATAATCGTCATAGCATAAGGAAACCACACCATAACCCTTTTCAATGTCTACTTGTGCAATGCATAAGTAAAGTCACATACCCCTACTTACACTAACTAGATATCATTGATAAGTCATAAGTATCGTTCATGTTAATGTTCATAATACATATTCTTTTCACGTAAGGAAATATCATTTACCGATAGACCATGTAAGCTATATGGAATCCTGTTTCATGACCCCACACCAAAAAGATGTGTCCTACTTGCCTAAGGTAGAAGTCATGTTTTATAGATTAGGTGGATCCACTAGCTAAAGACCTATGTTGGAACATAGTTACGAATCAACTGAGTGCAACTAGAAACCTTAATTTTATGATGTAAGAGCTTTCCATGTCATAAAATAATGATTTGGGAACCAAAACTGACTGGCGTAAAAGGAACCCATTCGGAGGCCAGATTAAGTGGCGTAAAAGCTTCCATCTCATATTCATATCTGGTTGGTTCTAGATATAATTCCCTTTAAATTTATGTTAAGACTTTACTTAATTTCATGTTCAAGAAACAATGCCCTAAAACTCAACTCAACATGATATCATGATAGATTATTGATTTATTAGGTGAGAGTGGCCATTCAACCTTAGAATCATTAATATGTGAGTAAACCTTTCACATCATATTCATAGTGTGTTCATGAGAACATATTTTCTATCAATACAAAAAATTATCATAATCATAGACATTTCATGTATAGTCATTTTTAAGGGTATGGGGAGAATGATCTTTCAATAACTATACTATAGTCATAGGATCTTCACTTTCTAAGTAAATCATAAGATCATAGACTATTCTCATAAACATGTACAAACCCTCGTAATTTTCCCTTCAAGGACCACAAATAACATTCAACCCAATCTTCTAAAATTACTACATCAGATATGGAGAATCTCATGATTCAATAACCTCAATCAATACATATATATTATATTAACATGATTTTTATAATCAATCCACCCACATCATAAAGTCACATTTTAGTAATATAGGGAATTCATGGGTTCGTGGGAGGATTTCATCATATATCAACAATTAGTCATCAGTACAATCATTATAGATCATAAATTAATCATTAAAAATGTTTTGAAAGAGAACCCATGTCTTAGATTGAAACCCTACCTTTTGGGGGAAATGAAAGCTTTGAAATCAAGTTTTAGAGAGATTGTATGGGTGAAAGCTACGCATAGAGGGAAACCACAATCCATTGATAATGAATCTTCAAAGAATTTTAAAAAGAAACGTTGAATTTTTCAAACCCTAGCTCCAATTCTACTCTTTTTCTTCTTCTTCATAGAGTTATAGAGAGAAATATTGTGAGGAAGATAAAGGTTTTGGATTTTCTTTTTGATTCTAAGTGACTTAAGAAATTTTAGTCCGAAAAGCTTATATACTATATAGGAAAAGTGTACATCATTGTATAATTAATTTAGAAAGAATAACTAAATAAATTAAAGGACATTATTGGTTGAGAGGTATGAAGAGAGACATTGCCGAGTTCATTTCCAAATATTTGGTTTGTTAGCAAATAAAGGCAGAGCATAAGGTCCTAGTTGATTTACCACACCCCTTGTCGATGCAAGAATGGAAAGTCAATAGAATAACTATGGACTTTGTTTCATGACTTCCTCGCACATTATGCAATATGGGTGATTGTGGAGAGGCTGACCAATAGTGCTCACTTTTTTGTCAATCAAAATAGATTACTCTTTTGAGCGTTTAGCCGAGTTGTACATAAATGAGATTGTAAGACTATATGGGATACATTCGTCGATTATATTGGACTAGGACCCAAGGTTTACATCTAGATTTTGGGGCAGCTTGCAGGAAGCTTTTTGCACTAAATTGAAATTCAACACTTCATTCCATCCTCAAACAGATAGCTAGTAATAAAGAGTACTGATACAAATTTTAGACGATATGCTTCGAGCTTGCATTATGGAGTTTGAGTGTAGTTGGGACAAACACATTCCTTTGGTAGTAAAATGTCAGATCCCTCTTTGTTGGAGTGAATTTATTGATAGAAGGATTATTGGTCCTAAAATTGTGCAACAAATAGCGGAAAAGGTAAAAATTATCAAAGATTCTCTAAAGATTTCTTAGGATAGAAAAAAGTCTATGCTGATCTTAAAAGATGTGACATTGAATATAAAGGAGTATATAAAGTATTCTTAAAGGTTTATCTATGGAAAAAGATTATGTAATTTGGCAAATAAGGAAAACTTAGTCCCCGATTTAGTGGTCCCTATGAGACACTTGAAAGGGTTAGGCCAGTTGCATATAAAATGGCTTTGCCACCTAAGTTAGAAAAGATCCACAATGTCTTCCACGTTTCTATGATCAAAAGACATTATTTTTATCCATCTTGTCTTCTTGGAGTTGAATCTACTGAGATTAATCCTTACCCGACGTATAATGAAGCACCTATCGTAATCAAGCTCAGGAAGCAAAGAAGGTTAGAAACAAGAGAATCTCCGAAAAAAAATTCTTATGGCCTAGACTAGTTTTTGGAGGTCCATCAAATAAAGGAAGGTTTGATAATTCTAAGGTTGGTAGTGATAACAAGACACCTCAACAAAAGAATAATAGACCAGCTTTTCTAAAACTTGCACTCCAAATTATGCACAAGGCAAGACTCATGTTCCCACTTGTCCGCATTATGGAAAGAATTATTATGGTACATGTGGGAGAGCCTCTGGAGTAGGTTTTAATTGTGGGAGCTTGGATCATAAAGTGAACGGAGGTCCTAATCCTAATAATGCTCCTTCTTTGAAAACTGAAGACTCGGTTCATAATGTTAGAACAAAAAAACTCAAGAAACCGATTTGAAAAAATAAAAATAGAGTGAACTTTTGAAATTCCTTGTGTATATTAATCTGCAGAAAGTATGAATTTATACAAAGAAAAAACATAAACATTTAAACTAAAATAAGAACATGTGCCACTAACTACCATAAAAGAGGGCAACAAACAGCTAATAATGGGGCCACTAACTTCAGAAAGTTGAACAACTAAAGTTGACTAAGTCTAGCTAGAAATTAGGAACACTAAATTGAAATAAGTATAAAATAGTAAAAATAATAATAATCTGAAAAAATGCCAATAGTATAATCTTCAAACCTTTCCTTTGGCCAATGACTTGGTGAAAATGTCAGCTACCTGGTTCTCAGATGAACAATGAACAAGCAACACTTCATCAGATTGTTGGACTTCTCTAATAAAATGAAACTTGATCTTTATATGTTTAGTTCGACTAGGAAACACTGGATTTTTTGAGATTGAAACTGCTGAACTGTTGTCACACATGATCTTGGTAGCTTTTGTTTGTTCATGGCCTAAGTCCTTCATCATCTTTATTAGCCAGATAACTTGATTCACAGCAGATGCAGCAGCTATGTACTCAGCTTCTGCTGTTGATTGAGCTGTAGTTTCTTCTTTTCTAGAGCTCCAACTAAAACAACTTGTCCCCAAACAAAAAAGATATCCATATGTGCTTCTGGAATCATCAACTCCACCACCCCAATCACTATCAGAGTACCCGATCAGGTTCATAGTTACTTTGGCAGATGTTGGGAGAAAAATTCCAAACATGCTAGTTCCTTTAATATACCTTAACACTTATTTAGCAGTTGTAAGGTGTGTGTCTCTAGGCGAATGCATGAACCTAGAGAGAAAACTAACAACAAATAGAATGTCAGGCTTGCTTGCGGTTAGATATAGAAGACTGCCAATTAAGCTTCTATACATACTATCATCCACTTTTTTGGAATCCTCATCCTTGCCAAGCTTTACACCAGTAGATATTGGAGTACTCACAGGTTGTCAGTCTTAAATTTGAACCTGTTTAAAATATCCGAAATGTATTTCTTCTGGCATATGAAAATTCAATCACTGGACTGCAACACTTTCATGCCGAGAAAGTACTTCATGACTCCAAGATCTGTCATTTCAAAGATTTTCTCCATTTCATCCTTGAACCTTTTGATTAGTTCAATTTTGCATCCTGTCACAAGCAAGTCATCAACATAAATTGAGATAATTAAGGACTCACCTGCAGCATTGACTTTCACATACAAAGTAGCTTCACTTTGACTTCAACTAAAGCCAAGTTGGATGAGATGATTGTCCATCCTCCCATCCATGCCCTTGGGGCTTGTTTTAGGACATACAAGGTCTTTGTTAAGAGATAAACTTGATCCACTTTTCCAAGAGTTGAGAAGATAGACATCTTTTAAGGATCGAGTTCCCCTCACTGGTACATCATCCACTAGTTCATCTTCTGAAAGTTGAGGTTGCTCTATTGAAAATGAATCAGTATAAGAGGTCTTCTGATTTTTCCAATCCCAACCAGTTGCTTCATCAAACTTCACTTCACGGCTGAGAATTAGTTTGTCTGATTTCAAACAGGAAATCCTGTAACCTTTGGATGAACTATAGCCCATAAATATGACTTTATGAGCCTTGTTATCCAGCTTACTCCTTTTTGTTTCTGGAACTTGATAATAACATATACACCCAAAGATTCTGAGATGGTGTATTGATGGTTTGTTCACACACCAAGCTTCATATGGAGTCATGTCCTGCAAGGTCTTAGTAGGCAATCTGTTCAGCAAATATACAGAGGTATTAACTTCCCCAGCCCATTTTTACTTTAGATTTGTAAGTTTCATCTAGGAATTTGAACAGTTCAACATTATTGCACAAGTGATATGTGCAACCACTGATAAGAAGCCATGAATAAGAGGATTCACTGATTGAAAAGTATGAAACTACAAATAGTTGCTCTTCACGTTCATCGTCAACTTCTGCTACTTGTGCTTGCAAAGCACCAGAGGCCATTGCTCTTAATTGCAGACCTTGGATACGTGTACCATATGCTTACAGTTGCCACATATAGCGTCGACTCTCCACCAACAATACTTCTCCAGATGTATATATCTTTTACAATGTTTGCAAGGAGGGAACTTCTGCTTCACATCTCCACTATTGTTTCCTCCATCATGCTTGCCCTTATTCTTTTGGTGGAATTGTTGCTTTCCTTTTTGCTTTTGTATAGAGAAAGCTCCTTCAATGAACTTTTCCCGTCTCATAGTCCTCCTTTGCTCTTGTGCTTGAAGAGCACTCATTAGTTCACCTAATTAAACTTTGCTCAGGTCCTTGTATTCTTCATGAGAGGAACTCTTAGATTCAAATCTCTCAGGAAGGGTCACAAGAACTTTATCCACAATTCATTTATCTGTAAATTCTTCACCAAAATTTTTAATGTTATTAACAATTAAGGATATTCGATCAACATACTTACTGATAGTTTCATCCCCTTGCATATTCAAGGACTCAAACTCTCTTTTTAGGTTCAACACTTGCATTTGACTTTTCGATCGCTGCCTTGATATTCTTCTTTCAACTTATACCAAGCCTGTTTTGCAGTATTGCAAGCCATGATTCTGTAAAACACAGTATCTGCCACAGCATTCTGCATAAGCGACTTGGCTTTAGATTTCTTTGCCTTCTCTTTGTTATTGGATTTTATCTGAGACAAGGTAGGATTAGCTGGTAGAGCAGCAAGTGGTTTATCTTCTGTCACAGTTTCCCAAAGTTCATAGGCTTCAAAAAAAATTTGCATCTTTACAGAGCAGATTTAGTAAATTTCACCAGTGAAAGTGAATGGTGGATTTAAAGGTAGTTTGTTGGATGCCATTTGTGTTGTAGTTTAAAACTTTTTTTTTGTCCTGTAAGATCAACTAGTGGCTCTGATGCCAAAGTCAGAACAAAAATACTCAACAAACTGATTTTAAAAAAAGAAAAATAGAGTGGACTTATAAATTCCTTGTGTATATAGGTCTGTAGAAATTCTAAATTTATACAAAGAAAAAATATAAACATTAAAACTAAAATAAGAAAATGTGCCACTAACTACCATAAAAGGGGGCCACTAATAGCCAATAATGGGGCTACTAACTTCAGAAAGTTGAGCAAATAAAGTTGACTATGTCTAGATAGAAAATAGGAAGCACTAAATTGAAATAAGTAAAAAACAGTAAAAATAATAATAAGCTGAAAAAATGCCAATTGTCTAACACATAAGCCTTCTATTAATCCTCCTCAAAGTAGTAGAGGTGCAAGACCTAGAAACACCCAAGTAGCAGGTGAAAGTGGAGTTAATCAAGCGAGTGTACAAAGGAATATTGCACACACTTATGCTATGAGGCAGAGGGATTATCAAAATGAAAAATACTTGGTTGTCGGTGAATTTCACTTATTTGGCTTATGTGTGTTTACATTGTTTGATCCTGGTTCTACACATTCCTATATTTGTTCATCACTTCTTCTTCCTCAAATGTGAAATCTCTAAGGCTTAATAATGATTTGTTGTTTTTAAGTCCCTTTGGATATCAAGTGGTGTGTAATTGAGTTTACCAAGATTGTCCTTTCATAATTCATAACCTAGTCTTCCCTATTGATTTGATCGAAATGTCCTTCTTGGATTTTGATGTTATTATGGGGATGTATTGGCTTTGTAAATATCATGCAGTGGTATATTGTAGGTCTAAGCATGTGATTTTAAAATATCCCACATTTTCACACTTCATTGTACAAAGTGAAATGTCATTGACATCTTGTATTATTTTTGTGGCCTTGGCAAGAAAGTTGATATGACAAGGTTGTGGGGCATACCTTGCTCTCATTGTTGATACACAGTTGAAGAGTCCGTGTATAAAGGACATACATGTTGTATGTGATTTTCCAAAAATTCATTTCTACTAGCTTCTTGTTTATCAATTTATTCCCACATAAAAGTAGCAGACACTAACTTCTAAAAGTTCTCATGCTTCGAGATCGCCACATTCTTCCTAATGGAATCATTTAAACCATATTTAAATTTCCTCTACTTGTCTGTTTCCTCTTTAATAATACCTCCAGTATTACAAAAGAGCCTTTGAAACTTCTATTCGTTCTCACCAACAAACATGCCTTGTTGCCTTAGATTCAAATTTTCCTTTTTCTTCACGTCACAATAAGCAGGTGGTACATACTTCATATGAAATTCCTTAAGAATATTATCACATGTTAGAACAAGAGGTTTTACCTTTGCATTCGGAACACTTACCCACCAATCATAAGAATCTTTTTGTGTATTGAAATAGAATACTTAAATTTGGCAACATCTCAACACTCTAACTACCGAAACACTCTCTCCACGCGCTCCAACAAATTTCGGATCAGCGGTGCCTTCAAACTCAACTCTACCAAGTTTCTTCAATTTCTATAAATTAAACCCGTTAGGTCAGGCATCGATTCATCCATATGGTGGGAGAATTCAACCATTTGTTGAAAAGGAGAATTCATGGATTGAGTACGAGGACTCATGTGAAGATGTGAACCATCTCTTACACCCTGATGGTTTCCCAGTTCAGACCCACTAATGCGGGGAACATAATGATTCGAGATATTTCTCCAACCCCTTCAACTGCATTAGGTTGAGAAATAGAGGTACCCCAACCTTCAGGAGTAGCTTCCATAGGTCGGTGATAAGAAGAAGTAATAAATTAATTAGTTCAAAATGACAATTCACATTACATTAGCGATATTTGCTTGATGCATTTGCCCTCTACAAGCGATAAAGTATTATAAACCATGTAAGTGAAAAAATAATCTAAAGAAAACCTTTTTTTAAAGCAAACAAGTATACTAGTAATTCACAGAAAAAATCCTAGAACCACTTGTCTGTAATACCAACACTTGTAGCGACCCTTTTGGAAGGATACTACCCTTTAATGAAGAGACCTAATTTAATACTTGTTACAATCAGAAGCGATTAACAAGGGAATATTGATTATTATATAGTGGATGAATTAGTTTTATAACAAATAATTTTTTTAAGGATGTACGTCTTGCACATTTAAACATTTTCGGATGTCAAAATTTATATGGCGCGAAATTTTAACTTATGATCAAAAAAACCCTCCCAAAGTTACGAAAGAAAATAACTGATGATCTTTTCAAACATATATTATCCACACACTTAAGGATGAAATAACAAGAATATTACCAAGTTCTGTGTATCGAAATTAGCCGGTTTATGCTTCACACAAACATTCAAAACAAATTGCAAATTTAGAATATTACAAGGCTTCCGTCTACATACCTAAAATATATCAAAACATATAGTCATTGTTATATTACAACACATGGTGACATGATCAACTCATCCGACAATCTTTCATGTAAATATACAACATATAGATCATGTAAAAATCCCAAGGTTTATAGAAAATATAGATGCCTATATGCAACTGTGATCTTCTTTAAGACTCTCAAATTCATCATCTCCAATGGCCAGCTTCACGCATCCCATGGAACATTCCCTACGATAAAAATAATTATCGCTAAGAATATAACTTAGTGGTGTTTAAACTATAGCTTCAGAGCCCTTAGATTCTTCAAGAGTCTTTTCTAAAGTAATGGGCCTCACAATTGAAACTTAATACATAAATGATTTAAACATTATGATAAGAGTATGAAGTTTGATATTTAAAGACCAAAAAATCAAGAACACTCATTGAACAATTTTCCAACAGATAAAATAATAATGCTTGCCCAATATACACATCATGTCGTGACACCAAGCACAAGCAGGTATCAAGAAGGGCTGACATCCTGTATCAAGAACGGTCTAAGACAAGTAATCAAGAGAACCAAGAACCATATTAAAAATGGTTTTCCAATTCGTACTTAAAATGGAAAATTTCCATTTATAAGACGGAATAAAAATCTAGAGGCAAGATGGAAAACTATGTGAATGAAGAGGCATTTCAGTAATGACAAAGTCATAACCAAAAGAAGGGCTAGGTCCCAACAAGAGTGATAGGTGATCAAACAATTTGTACAAGCGTACAAGTTACACAAGAGTCTTTAATGTCATAAAGGACACCAACACGACAGTGCAAAGTTACAAGAGGTATCCAAGGTAGAAAGATAAATTTTCAAATATACCAGCAGGTACAAAGAGTACAAATAAAAGTTTATACACAGACCTCAGTGATGTAGCATAGAAATAGTCCAACATAACTTCGCGAATTCAAACTGTAGACCAACCAATGTATGAAGGTCCTCAACTTGTTCACGAGTATATAATACCTTAAAAATTAAAATAAATAACTTCTTTAATTTCTAGTGTCGCAATAATGTTGAAGTAAAATAGGGATATCATCAAAAGTAATCTTAACCTATTTAAATACGACTATGCTCCCAAAATAATATTTCTGGCAAGTCTAGTACCTCATGTCGCAACTTAGATTTGAAAAGGAAAATGGAAAAAATAGACATTGTAACATTTATGAGATATATAAGTACATGTCTTAAGGTTGCTACCAACCAAGAATAACCACAAACTATAATTTGTAGAAAAAGATATATTCAAAACACCAACAGTTGTTCATACAGGATTCCTATGTTGTGGCCCATATTTCAAATCCATAATAGCTAAAATAGATTTTTACATAAGAATAAGAGTTGTAGAAATACAAATTATCTTTCCATATCATATTTATTCACTGTAAAAGAACTTCTAAAAGACAAGATATGCTTAAAATACCAAACACTACCCAGCTCAGAAACATATTTTACCACTTACATAACACAAGTGTGTGTCTCAAATTCCAGCCTAAAGGACAAAGTTTTCCTCTTGTGATTTTGAAGATACGTTTAGATATGTTTATAAGACTCTAAGACTCGAGGGAAATGAATTTACTAAAGGTGTTGTAAAAATATATAGTCAGAAAATTAATGCTTATCACTTTTAGAGATGTCCTTTAAAGGTGCAGCCCAAATATAAGTTTAGATATGTATATGCATGATATCAACACTTTAAATTTATATATACTACCCCCATACAATACTTTAATTTCCGATCACAATTATGTTAACCAAGGTAGCAAATATAAAAAAATTTCAAGTTCCAAAAATGAGAATGAAACATATTCTAAATTTAAGCAATGGTGTATTGATATGCGAATGTTGTTTTAAATTTTATGGGTGTTACATGTCGACTCTACAAAAATAGAATGTTAGCGTTGAAAGGATATGTCCCAACAACATATGTTATAGAGCTTTTGATGGGTCAAAAATAGATGCATTTGTGAGATAGAGCTACTACTAAAAATAGGGCCTGTCGTTTTCATTGTGAATTTGCAAGTGCCGAATATCAATGCATCCTATAATCTATTGTTGGTGACACAATAGGTGAATAGGGTTGGGGTAGTCCTCTCTACGTTGGATCAAATGATAAGTTTCACTAGGACCGACAATAAGTGAATGTTAATGGTAAGGGGGATCTTTATTCTACAAAGAATCTTCCCTTCCTTTTTTCAAGGAGAATAATTAGAATGAGGCACTACTGATAAAGATTTTCAATTCATTGGTACTGATGTCTAGCTGAACAGGGAGGCCACTTCTCTCTCATCAAGAAGAATTCTTTGTAGTTTGTCTTGTTCTTCTTTCCGCTATCCGATTATTCAAGGGTTGTAATTTGGATTGTGTTTTGTTGGTTTATTTAAAACATTCTCTATTTATTTTCAATAGAATGTAATTAAGTTTTATTTCCAGTCTATTACACTCATTTGTTTTCTTCTATACAGTTCTTTTCATGTCGATTCTAGTGATATGATATGCATGAAAATTTTCTCATCAAATTGTAAAATCCTATCAAATGATCAACCTAATATTGAAATAATAAGTCAAGAAGTCAAATATGATAAGGATGAAGAATTTGAAGAAGTAATAAGGGATTTAGAACATTTTGAGAATAAATCAAACCCTAACATGAGTGAAATCAAGACCATTAATTGAGGAGATTATTAAAATATCAAAGAGGCTAAGATAGGTTTACATGCTCGACAACAAAAGGAAGATATAATCTAGGCTTAGTTTGATAACAAGGATGTTTTTGCATCATGTTATGATGACATGCCCTCATTAAGCACTGACATTGTGGTTCACAAACTTCCGACTGACCCTACGTTTTCGCCAGTTAAGTAAAAGTTCAGAGAGCTTAAAACAGACATGAGTATAATAATTAAGGAGGAAATAACAAAAGAACTTGAAACCAATGTCATTCGAGTCGCTCAATATCCTTCATGGTTGAATAACATCATTCTCATCCCTAAGAAATATGGTAATATTTGAGTATGTGTTGATTATGATTATTTGAGCAAAGCAAGTCCAAAAGATGACTTTCGTTTTCCAAAAATTTGTATTTTTTTGGACAATTGTGCTAAACATGATATTTATTCTTTTGTGGATTGTTATGCGGGTTATCATCAATGTTTTATGTCTGACGAAGTTGCAGACAAAACATCTTTTATCACACCATGGGGTACTATTATTATCGAGTCATGCCAATTGGATTAAAAAGTGTGAGGGACACTTTTATGAGGGCAACGAAACCATGTTTCATGATCTGATGTATCAAGAAATTGAAGTTTATGTGGATGACGAGATCATTAAATCAAAAGGGCAGTCAAATCATGTGCAAGACTTAAGAAGATTCTTTGAAAGGCTCTGCATGTGTAATCTTAAGCTTAATCTTGCAAAACATGTATTTGGATTATCGTCAGGAAGGCTTTTTGGATTTATAGTTAGTTGAGGAGGTATTGAGTTAGATCCTGGTCTTCACTACTTCTGGAAAATGTTAAAATATCATCTATAAAAATAACTACAAACTTATCAATATAAAGCTTGAATACTCAATTCATTGAATCCATCAATACCGGATCATTTGTCAATTCGACTATCATCACCAAAAATTATAATGACCATAGAGAATTATACAAGTAGTTTTAGGAGTATGTTACTCGCTAAAATGCAATTGGTGATATCCAGACCTTAAATCAATCTTCGAGAATACTTTAGCATCCTTTTGTTTGTCAAACAAATCATCGATTTTTAGTACTGGATATTTATTCTTGATCGTTATTCTGTTCAATTGTGCATGGTCAATACAAAGCATAAGAGTGTCATTTGTCTTCTTTACGAACAAAACAGGGGTTTCCTATGGAGAAACACTAGGTCGGGTAAAACCTTTCTCAAGTAGTTCATTCAATTGATCATTCAATTATCTTAACTCATTGGATCCATTCTAAAATAGGTGATAAAAATAGGGGTAGATTCGTCTATTGTAATACTTCGATAAAGGAAATAAAAGACATCTTATGACCTCGAGTAAAATGAGGACATACTTCAACTTCACTTGGATGATGCTACGATCCAAGTCTTGCTTCCCTAATGCTCCTCACCTACCAACTAATATAGTGATAGATAAAAGCATGGAATTAGTACAAACACATATACTAAGTATGACATAATGCATAAAATCATGAAAACGGAAATTTATTAGAAATATGCATCTTTTGTACTTAAATATCATATCATAATCATAAAAATAATAGTTAACACCTTAGAAACACGTAAGATAACATTTACACCTTACAACATCATATAGATAATAATACATTCTCCTTCCAAAGGCTATCAAAAGACGTACTTAAGTGAATCAAAAAGATAACGTCCATGATTGACCTTACAAGACTACCTAAATAATCCATAAGACTACCTATGGCTTATATCATGTTCACATAATAAACATATTTGCTAACTAGAGTCATTCTTAAAACTTATCTAGGTAAGATACGAAGTGACCATTCTCATGCCCCCTTCACACCTTAACTAGACAACCCCTAACTACTCTAGGTCGGTAGTTATTCATTTACTATGCTTCCATAACTTAACTCATTACATTTATTAGTTCATTTAAGACTCATTCATAACATAAAGACATTCAATTAATGGTCTTGGACAAGACCATGGGACTCTAACAAACATCTTTAAATCCTATTGTGCAATGTATATATAGAATCTCATACCACCACCTAAACTTCATAGAACTTCTCTAATGCTAGTAAGTATCCGATATGATGATAATAGGCAATAACTTTAAATAGGACATGATAGCTAAACATGGAATCTGGAGTTCTAACGTACTTCGATGAGGGTGTTCTACTTGCCAATGGTAGAACATGGACACATCCCATGTAGGCACATAATAAAGGAATATTATTATGTGCTTTTTACTCTTGTCTCATCCTTTAACTAGAGCTACTTCCCTTACCGTATTCACTCAGTGCTAGCCTTTGTTCTCATAAAGTAATTAACATTCAAGGTTCATATATAGGGGTTTCATATCAATTTCATAACACAATAACATATACCCTACAAAAGCATCACCTAGGGCAACTGAACAGTGGCGACAAGAAGCTCATAATGACTTCCCTGAGGAATTATATGATGTCGTTCAAGCCAACAAACATTAATTCTATCATTTCTTTACTTGAAGGATACCATTACGACTGTCGACTTCAACATTCATAACATAACCTTTTCCACATATATGACCTTCTTAACATTATTTAAGGTCTCACATATCATTCAGTCATACATGACAAGAGTGCATAAGCCTACCTAGTAAAGACATCTCATATTCACATATCATTCATACATGTACAAAGTAAGGGATACAAGTCTACCAAAGCAAGGGACAACATTCTTTACTTTATAGAATATTACTTATCATTCTAAAAGCACATAGAAATAACCATTATAATTTTTAAGACATCCTATCCACTACCATTACATCATTAATATGACTATAAAAGACTCATATAGTCAATTAGGAATAAACAAGTATCAACCCTAAGACTATACGCATAAAGATATATTCATAGTCGATCATGATCACTTAATTAGCATCATTATAAGAACATTTATACTTTCACATTATTTATCATGTAGATAGATATTATCCAACTTCACATAATAAACTACACAACTCATCATAATACTTCATGTAGTGCCGAAAAGACAATGATCATTATATTACATAAAGTAATGCTAACAAGGCCACATCAATTCACATAGCACCGCCACCATAAGTGGACCATACCAATCACCATTGTAATATAAAAACTATACATAATATAAAGAGAGTTATGGCAGCATACCACCCGTTCAATCTCACCACTTCAATCAAAGCCAAATCATCCAATTAAATACCATAAGGCCCTTACTCATGTCCATCAACACCATTTCAATACATAAACTATAATATTAAATGAGTTTAACTCAAGTAAATATTGATTTATCAATCTAAGACCAATTCGACATCAATTGAATACAATTCTTATATCATTCAATAGTCCATAGAAAATTACACTAGAATTCATAAGCATTAAGTAAATATCAATTCAATAAGCTTACTATTCAATAGATCTAAGAATATACAATACTCAATTGATAAAATTGAAACATCCTATAAACCAATCAATCTAATCTATACATGAATCAAAATCCCATAAAATTCTACACTTGAATTCATTAATAACTCATATTTTAGTCATATTGAGAGATTTGAGAAGGTCAGGGGTTCATGTAGAATTTAATATTGAAAACATCAATTCTACATCAATAATATCATAACTTAACGTTTGATATATTTCATGCAACAACCAAAGACTTAGAGTGGAAATAGGGATTTTTCATCTATTTTAAAACTTTGAAATTGACTCTAGGTGATAGAAAGCTTAGATTAAGAAATAACATACCTTCTTAGAAGAATCCAATGATAATTGAAGAATAAACTCCATTGAAGATCCATCTTTAAGATCTAATGGAGATTTTTGAAGAAACTTTTTGAAGGGGGTTTTGATTTAGGTGCTAGGGTTTAAACGAGATCTTTAGGACTTATATACTCTTAAAATACCCTTAAAAACCCAAAATAACCATCCTCCTATTTTATAATACTGGGATGAATTTCCCAAAAAACCCCAAGCCTAAGTGAGACCACGCCCCGTCGATGGGGTCTAATTGGTTGCTCCTTCAGCTCCTTAACCTGCAGTCCATATGGATCCATTGAAACCACCCATCGATGCGTCGTCGCCTGGTCGACTAGCCATCGTTTGGGGAAGTCGATTGCCTCTGCCGGGCAGTGTTAGGCTCCAAGTTGGGGTCCTCCTTCTAGGGCCTCTTGTGGGTCCTACGTGGAGTCGTACCCAGACATTTCCAACCCAAATATATTTGTATTTTGGTTTAGGACCTACCACATAAATTTCATCTAAAACGCACACTGAAAAATTCCATGAAACATGCATA
The DNA here is from genome assembly GCF_001406875.1 of Solanum pennellii. Taxonomy (NCBI): domain Eukaryota; kingdom Viridiplantae; phylum Streptophyta; class Magnoliopsida; order Solanales; family Solanaceae; genus Solanum; species Solanum pennellii. Next base: position 32,074,962 of record NC_028637.1, on the reverse strand, counting down.
TACACACAAGGTCGTTTCAAGGCAAACCTTTCGAACGTCATGGACGTTCTTGGACATTTGACATCCAAACTTCATGAAACTTGACACACTGCCTATTAAAATTATAATAAATCATATAATGACCTCATTAAATCATGAAACACACAATTAGGCATATAACCACATATGAGGCACATAGGTGACTTAGTCGTCGAACGCCTTGGTCATCCTATGACGTTTCACTTTCAAATCACCTAAACCTCTAGACACTGACTCAATACTACATTTTAGACCATTGTAGGACCTTATACCACAATTAGAACCATGTTAGGCTCTATCTTAACCTAAGTCATTTTTGGAGGTGTCATATTCTCCCCCACTTGGACAACATTCGTCGTCGAGTGACACTTGCCACTCTACCAACACTTACAAGAGTAGAGACTCAACCTATAAGCTCATGACTATACCACATAACATTTTATAGAACATACAATAAAGCATAAACATTAATTTCACATATTCAAGAGAATTACAACACAACAAAACACTAGAATAAATTCCACAACTCATTATGGCATAAAACTCACATCGTTCATTTCTAATAGCAAAAACTCATTTATATTAAATATCGTGCTCATATATATAAGTTCTAAGAATATTACAAATATTTTCAACCAAACAATGAATTATTCATTTTTTACAAAATCATACAGTGAACAGAAATCCCTGGCAGCTTTACAGTGAACATGCTTTACAATCTAATAATGAAACACTTAGAAAATTCCTTTTAAATGCTCAACAAATCAATCTCGTATAATCCCTTAGGCATGATCACTATTAATCTTCATGAAACAATTGTCAATCTAAAATTGATGCACATGAACCATAAGGAAGATACAATGCATGAAAACTCATTTTCTCATTCAAAAACGACTCCTAAATAATGAAGTTACTAAGAACTCTTTGTTTTAGGCTTGAATGAACAAATAAAGAAAGGTTAGGGGTACCTCACTCCCAACAACCATACTCTTCATCATACTCGCCCACTTAGGAGAAACCCATTCTAAGGTCAACATAGCATCTACTACAAGGAACTCCCTCAAGGCACATCAAACCATACTAATAATTTCTCAACCAAGGCCTATCTCATAAAAACTATAGGCTCTCAAATGTTTAATTATCTAACCACTACATCCCCCTTATTAGGAGAAACCCACATTTTCTCTTGTAAATCTCATCACCTTCCTTTCTATGTTTGGGTGTTAAACAACTTCAAACCATCTCAACAACCACTCTTTCACATTTCTAACAATATACCTTATCATTCTATTCCAACTAAACTGCCCTTCAAAAGGTAAATTAAACCAACCTAAGGTAAAAAACACAATCTATCACACCTCATCTAACAAGTCATAACTCATCTTTTGACTCGCTCAACCCAATCTTCATAAATTCACCCTCAATGGAATAACACATAAGGGAAACAAGGAAAAGACACATTATACAAATGTCTTAGGCATGATTAGATGAATGAAAAAGTGAAACTTTTCCTAGAACCCAATAGCCTTCTATTTGTAATGTGGCGCGCTTCACATTACGAACAAGACTATACTAGATGTGGTTCATAAGACAACAAAGATTCTCCCAAACATTATGCTCTGATACCAAGCTTTTCACTACCCGAGACCACACAATACAAGATATGGCATTCTCAAAATGCAGCCGACGTACTTGACCTCTCTGAGATCTTGTACAAGCCTTTTTCGTATCGTTCATCACATATTCATAATGAAAAGTAGCGCGAAATTAAAAATTTTCACAAAACATTATAATATCTTTAATAACATCTTTCATTAGAAATTATAGGGAATGCTAAGTGTCAATCTCATCGAATATTAGACATGACAATACTTTGGGACACGACCCATACTTAATAATAAAGAAATATATATTCTATTACGATTCTTAGATAAAGGAAATAAAAGACATATTACACCCTCGAGTCAAATGAGGACATACTTCAACTTCACTTAAATGATGCTATGATCCAAGTAATGCTCCTCACCTACCAACCACTATAGAGATAGATAAAAGCATGGAATTAGTACAAGCACATGTACTAAGTATGGCGTAATGCATAAAATCATGAAAAAGAACAGTTACTAGAAATATACATCTTTTTTACTTATGTATCATATCATAATAATAATAATAATAACATTTAACACCTTAGAAACACGTAAGATAACATTTAAGCAATTAAACACATTTTTAAGGTCACTTTACAGTGAATGTTACAATGAAGTGCCTTACCTTCAATTTAGACACTTCCTAGCATGTAGTTCCCTCAGTAAAAGCTATCCTAAGAGTCACTTAAGTAAGACAAAGAAAGACCACCCATACAACCTTTCTAGGCACATCTGAATGATCCTTAACACCACCTATAATGATATCAACACACACTTACAATACATCATACTTATGAACATGAGATCCTTCTACCAAAGGTAATTCTAAGTCTAACAGGAGTGAGTTGTGAAGTGATCACCCATATAATCCCTTAAACACACAATTAAGAGATCCTATATACTACCTAAGTTAGAATCATTCTCACTTAATACAACATCAAATAGATAATATGTCATTCTCCTTCCAAAGTCTATCAAAAACTTACTTAAGTAAATCAAGAAGATAACGTCCATGATTGACCTCTTAAAGACTACCATAAAAATCCTTAAGACTACCTAAGTCTTACATCATGTCCACATAATCAACATCTTTCATAACTAGAGTCATTCTTAAGACTTATCTAAGTAAGATACGAAGTGACCATTCCCATGCCGTCGTTACACCTAACTAGACAACACTTAACTACTCTAGATAGGTACTTATTTATTTAACATGCTTCCTTAACTTAATTCATTATATTGATTAGTTCATTTAAGACTCATTCATAACATAAAGACATTCAAGAAATGGTCTTGGACAAGACCTAGGGACTCTAACTAATACCTTCAAAGACTATTGTATAATGTCTAGATAGCATCCCATAGCACCAACAAAACTTCATAGAACTTCTATAATGCTAGTACGTATCTCGTATGATGAGAATATGCAATAAACAACATAGACCATGATATCTATACATGTAATCCAGAGTTCTAACCTACTCCGATTAGGGTGTTCTACTTGCCAATGGTAGAACTTGGACACATCCCATGTAGGTTCATGGTTAAGGAATATGAAGGGCGTGCTTTGTACTCTTGTCTCATCCTTTAACTAGAGCTACTTCCCTTACCATACTCACTCGATTACCATACTCACTCGGTGCTAGATTTTCTTCTCATATAATAATTTAAATTAAAGGATCATATAAAGGGGCTCCATATGAAGTTCATAACCTAATCATATTTACCCTACGAAAAACATTCACTACGGCTACCTAACAATGGCGACAAGAAGATCATAATGACTTTCCTAAGGATTGATATGATGTAGTTCCAGCCAACCAACCTTAAGTCTATCATTCCTCTACTTGATGGATACCATTACGACTTTCGACTTCAACATTCATAATATAACATTTTCCACGTACATGACCTACTTAACATCATTTCTGGTCTCACATATCATTCATTCATACATGAAAAAGGTGCACTAAGCCTACCTAGTCAAGAAATCTTATATTCACATATCATTGATACATGTATCAAGTAAGGGACACGGGTCCATCAAAGCAAGACACAACATTCTTTATTTTAACACATATTACTTATCATTCTAGAAGCACATAGAAATAACCATTATCACATTTAAGTTATCCTATAAACTAACATAACATCATCAATAACCATTATCACATTTAAGTTATCCTATAAACTAACATAACATTATCAATATGACCATAATAGACTCATATAGTCAATCAGGAATAACCATGCATCAACCCTAAGACTATACACGTAAAGACATAGTCATAGTCTAACATGATCACTTAAATAGCATCATTAGATGAACACATATACATTCACATTATTTATCATGTAGATATATATTATCAAACTTCACATAATCAACTACACAACTCATCATAATACTTCAAGTAGTGCTGATAAGGCCACGATCATCATATTACATGAAGTAACGCCGACAAGGACACATCAATTCCCATAGCACCACCACCATACAAAAACTATACATAATATTAAGCGAGTTAGGGAAGCATACCACCCATTCAATATCACCACTTCAATCCAAAACCAAATTATTCAATTCAATACCATAAGGCCCTTATCCATTTCCATGAACATCAATTCAATACATAAACTATAATAGTAAATTAATCTATGTCAATTCAATGTAGATTTATCAATCTAAGACAAATTAGACAGTAAATGAATACAATTCTTACATCATTCGATAGTCCATAGAAAACTACACTAGAATTCATAAGCATTAAATCAATAATATTTCAATAAGCATAATATTCGATAGAACAAATCAACCTATAAACCAATTAATCAGAATCTATACATGAATCAAAAGCCCATAAAACAATCTATACTTGAATTCATTAATATAAAGCATGATTTCATAACCCATATTTTAGTCAGATTGAGAGATTTGAGAAGGTAAAAGGTTCATGGAGAATTTCATTGGGAAACATCAATTATATATCAATAATATTATATCTTAATGCTTGAAAACATTTCATTCAATAACCCAAGACTTGGAGTAGAAATTGGACTTTTTCATCTTTCTGAAATCTTTGAAAATCATCTTTAACATTGACTCTAAGTTTATAGAAATCCTTATATTAAAAACTCCCATACCTTACTTGAAGAATCCAATGATAATTGGAGACTAAAATCCATTGAAGATCCATCTTCAAGCTCTATCTGCACCTTGAGCTCTCATGGAGGTTTTTGAAGAAACTTTGAGAGGGAATGGGTTTTTATTTAGGTAACATGGTTTAAATGAGAGTTTTAGGACTTATATACTCTTAAAATACCCTTAAACACCCAAAATAACTTTCTTCCTATTTTATAAGACATGGGGTGTATTTCCCGAAAAATCTCAAGCCATAACAGAAAAGCTGGCAGTTTACACAGCACCATTGACGCCCAGTATCGACGGTCCGTGGGTGAGACCACGCCCCGTGATGGGGTCTCGTTGGTTGCTCCTGCATCTCCTCAACCTGCAGGCCACATGGATCCATTGACGCCACCCATCTACGGGTTGTCTCCTGGTCGACTAGTTGTTGTTTAAGACAGTCGATTGCCACTGCCTGGCAATGTTGAGCTCCAAGCTGGGGTCCTTCTTCTGGGGCACCTTGTGGGTCTTACGTGGATTCGTTCCCGGACGTTTCCAACACAAATATGTTTGTATTCTAGTTTAGTACCTACCACATGAATTTCATCCAAAACGTACTTGTAAAACTCGATGAAATGTGCATAGACAAACACGGTCGTTTCAAGGCAAACCTTTTGAACGTCATGGACGTTTGTCCTCCAAAACATCATGAAACTTGACCCACTTCCTATAAACACTATAAAAACCCATATAATGACCTCATTAATTCATGAAATAAACAATTAGGCACATAACCACATATGAGGCACATAAGTGACTTAGTCGTCGAACTCGTTGGCCGTCCCTAGACGTTTCACTTCCAAATCACCTAAAACTCTAGACACTGCCTTAATACTGCATTTTAGAACATTTTAGTACCTTAGACCATCATTGAAACTAATTTAGGCTCTAGCTTCACCTAAATCGTTTTGGGAGGTGTTATACTCTTGTTCATGTGATAGAGTTTTATTTTATAAAAGTTTTCTATAACTCGTGCTTAGGCGTGTTTCTCTAATTAAACCCCCAGAAGAGCTAATCGAGGGTATCATATTAGGGTCAATGTTAATCTTCAATTTAAAGAATCTAGATGATGACTCAGGTTGTGGAAAAGCAGGTTTGTCAACAATGAGTGGGTCATCACAATGTTGATGATACATCAAAAATTCGTGAGTTTTTATGTAATTAACCCCCTAAAGCTTACAGGGTCAAAAGTCACTTAGGGATCTACAGAACTTTGTGGAAGAACTTTAGAAAGTGTTTGTTGTTAAGAGTGTTGCTGAAGCAAAGAGTAAGGAGTTATCCTCATAAAAATTCGAAGGTGTTGTGAGGATGTTGTATAATCAATTAAAGAACAACAGGGCAGAGGGTGCACCATCTTTGAGTTAGGTTGTGTTTGAAGAATAAGCGCAGGCTAGGGCAGAAATTTTATCAACATATTTACCTTATTCGGAGGTTCACCGACTTAACTCAATCAACCCACCACATATATAGCCTTGAAAATTACAGATGTGTTCTACATCGAATGACTTAAACTTAGTTCAAACCAGTGAAATATTGTATATTCAATTTAAGAACAATGTTGACTTTATGGCCATATCTTATTTTAATATTGGACGCGACTCTTAATTGAGATAATGTAGGACAAGGCTCGCGACCACGTCCGCGTTGCTAAGTTGGCCACCATGAATTCAAATACAACTCTAGCAATCACAGAGGCTAGCAGAGTCCAGGTCACGCATACAAGAACAGAACCCCGCAAACACAAAGTCTTACAAATGCGAATGAGACTCACATGAATGCGACAGATACTCCAGTCGTCTTTGTTAATACGATCCCCAACCCGTGAATATGAAGACAAAAAATATCTCACACCTGCTTATGCATATAAGCTAGTTTGGAATGTTCAAAAAATTATCCAACAGGTGTTGTAAATTCATTCAGAACCCTATAATTGTTAAAGATATATGCAACCACTACCAAATTCGATATTCTAGACTTAATAGATCCTTAAATATTCCCATATGAGGTCATTTATATGAAAAAGTGGGTCTCACACTCAAATCAAGCTTTAAGTTAAAATATACATGAAGTCTCAAAATCGTCAAAGAAGCCCCACGACCTAACGAATAGTCATTGTAGAGCGATAATTAATATTTCAGAGCTAACAAAGATGAAAGAATTCTCATCTGAGCTTGTTTACTCAATATGTTGACTAAAGTCAAACTTAGGCCTTAAGTAAAAATTAAAACACTTTCTCATAGACACATGCATAATACCTTGGGAGTAGTGTCAGCTATGCTACTATTTTAAAATGACCTTTTTAGAAGTAATGTAATTGTCCAAATTTTATTTTAAGGTAATCTTCTTTAAAATCTAATAGAAAAAGAATGTTGAAGGTTCAAAACTCCAAAATACTAAAACTCACATAAAAACAAAATGAACGACTGGATGAACAAACTTTCATCCTTAGCAAGTCATAATTGACTCGATGTTGCTATAGGATATCTTTAAACAATGAACAAGAGGCATAAACATGTAAATGTCCTGGAGGTCATTACACTTTAGAGTTTTTGTACTATGGCTTTTATATTCAAGGGAGTTAATTCCACAATGTTTTTTTCATAATTGATTGAGTTTAGAAGAACTAGATTTGCTTTTATTTTAAAATCTATTTTCCTAGTGTCTATGTAATTATTTTGCTTCTAAAAAATGATCGATGGGTTTGATTGGGGTACATAATTGGTTATCCACCTCGCGGTTAGTGTGATTTTCAGTCATGATGGTCTGGGTTGTGACAATCAACCTAAAAATCATACGAGTTTGCATGCCCAAAAGTTGTAGTGTTTCTAATGTGAATATTATGAAATAATAACGGATTATATACTTCCAATTCAACTTTAAAAATTTTGTTAGTATTAGAAGTAAAATTTTTCTTGACATCTAAATCATGTTCACATGAAAAGAGAAATTGGCATATTATCTACATGCTAATGTAATAAATAATAATTGACCAAACTTTAATTTTTAAAATCGTCCAAATATGGAGAGTAAAATTGTCATATTTTCAAAAGAGTACATTTAACATTAATTATCATATTAAATGGTTCATCACCTATATTCAATAATATTTTCCTTTTCTTGATTTAGTTTTCTATATATATGTCTCATTATTTTATTCGTCAACCAAAATTTCTTCTTAACTCTCATTCGGGAGACTTTTTTTGAATAAATATTATTTCATTATACCTTCATATATATATATATATATATGACTTCCTCAGATCTTGATATAAACACATGTCGCGAAATAGTCCCGTTTGTGCCTAAAATCAGTAGTGCTCAAATTGCGGTATGTCATCTTCTAACATAGTTTAATTTCTCAATTTTTTATTTGTTAAATAAGATGCATGAACCATTTGAGAAATTTTTGGGTAAAGTTTTTTACAATTGGTTTTTGGAACATACAGTCGTCCTTATTATAATTTATAAAAATTATTCACCAATTATTATATTTTTGTTAATATTTTTTTACCTGATTGTTACTTTGTCATTGTTAATCTCTAAAACCGTTTTGTATGAACAATTTCAGAAAGCAAAAGAAAGTATGAAATTTCTGAAAAGACTCATTGTTCCATTTCTTTTATTTAGATAATTCGAAATTACAAAATTAAAACAAAAGAGAGAATTTTCTTTACCTTTTTTTTCTTTATTATATTATTAAAAATCATATGTTTCATAAACAGGATCTAGAAAACAAACTCTATAACAGAAAATTTATACTAGCACCCACTCCAATATCAAGTCATCCAATAAAAGTAAGATTTCGACAACTTTATTCCTTATTTTCCCCTTGTCTCGTGATTTAATTTTTTATGATACTTTTACATTCTAGGTTAATAAAAAAATTTAGGGGAATTTAATAACACTTGATGTTTGTGGCATTTGACGTTTGTTCCCTCCACCCCCACCCCACCCCCCACGGGCGCATAGATATGAAAATTTTTAATTTGTGTAATGGATTCGATATACCCTTTTAACTTTGCGAGGATGGTCAAAAATAACCCTTAATTGATTTTATATTACTATAAATTTATGATCTTTTATTTTAGCTAATTCATCCGAAAGGATATATCTGCTCATTTGTCTCAAGGTAGGGATATAGGCAAGCAATTTCTTAGCGAGAGCATAACAACTTTAATTTGCAAATTTGAAGGGTTTATCGCGTATTTTAACTTAAAATTTATGTTAATTTGATGTCCAGAATATTAATTTGCAGTCATATTAACTTGTACATTCCCTTCTAGATTTATACCATCGAGTCAATATTATACTAACGCATTATTAAAAGAAACAGATAGATAATCTAATAAACTACTATTTTAATATTTGAGAGGTTTTCTAAAATTGGACTATTTATAAATTATTTAAATTGAAGTATAAATATTTTATCTTTATTATTGTTGATTTTCTCTTAAATTTTTTTACATAGTGAGCTAACTATTAAGTATGATAGAGCATTAGGCGGAATATTTTCAAATACTAACTGGTTTGAAGTTTATAGTATTAAATATTTACTTAATTGAGAGAGATTAACGTTTTTTCATATTCATTTGATAAGAAAATAAAATAAGAGAGTATAAATATGGTCACTTTTTGGTGATGATTGAGAATAGTTTGTTAAAGGATTTCTTATATTTTGAAGCATAATTTTTAAAGTGAGGGGGAGAATTCTAGTGTTTCTATTACATATGAAACAGAAAATTTATAAGGTAAATATAACTAATTATGGACTGAATTGTTTTTTTATTGCAAATTTATCACGCGATTAAATTCACTTAGTTTCTTGTTACGCAAAAATATTTTTCCCTTACTTCATTCGATGTGAACTTTATTTCTTAGTTCCTTTGTATCTAAAATAATATTTGTATGTATTTAAAATTAATTGAACTAAAGATTCTCATTTTTCTTTTTAGTAACAAAACATTAACATATTTTCTTATGTGTAGAATAATGTTGGAACAATGGAAGTAACCCAAAATTTGACAAGGAAGAAGAAAGGGCTAGTTACTACCAAAGTCATAGAAAATACATTTGTTGACTTCGTTATCGTCCCTTCTACAGGTGTAGAGAACCTTTACACCATTAAACTAAAAAAGGTCAGTATATTTGATGACTAAGTTTTTATATTTTATGTAACAGACGCCAATATTGCTATACATTTCTATAATATCTTCCTTTGCCTTGATATATTATCATTATATCTATTGTAAAACATTGTAATAAAAACGTATAATATACCAGAAAATGAAAAATTATTTCAAAAAATATGAATATTATGATAAACTATTATAAAAAGATGATGTTCAGTATATGGAGAGACATAACTATTTTAATATTTCATTATGGACTGAAATGCTAGAATGAAGACGAGGCAACTGATCCCTACGGACTTAATTGCAAATATTATGACATGCTACATGGATGGAGAGCTGAAAGGAGACAACGTAAAAATGGAAAATGTGAAACGGTAATATATGTTCTTTAATAATTTTTTCCTTTTATCAGAATATTCAGTCTTACTTCTTTCCTGAAGTATAATCACATTTACCTATCTATATATATTTTTTAAAAGAATGTTATTGATATACCCTTAACATGTATAATTTTTTCTTTATGTCATGCTTGGCAATTGGATTTTGTGATAGTCATTTCCAATCATATTATAATTTAGTTTCACTCATTTTCTGTATACCTTGGCCTTTAAACTAAACTAAATATGGTAGCATCTGTTTTGCATGAATTCAATATTATTCACATGTTTCTTCTGATTTTGATTGTTATTTTTTTGGTTATATTACATTGTAATTTAATTTCTTTATGGAAATTAAGAAAATTTTTCTTGGATTGCAGTTTTACTTCCATGAGAGGAAACACACTATGTGTCGATCTACTGGGGATGTAAGAAGACATATATTCCATGGTTTTCAAAATTTGAAGGTAGAAGTTCAACAAGAAACTAATGCAATAATAGAGTGCATCGTAAGTTTTAGTTATTGCATAAATTATTTTTTTTTATAATGATAGCCAATTTATTGATGTTTCTTGAAATTGCATATACATATTTAGAGAGCTAAATTATTTGGTAAACATATTAAGAAAAAATAAGGACTTTTGTGTAGTATAGTAGTTTCATATTTTTAGAATTAAGCTATATAAGTAGCTTCTTACCTTTTTAATGGTTTTAGCTGAGAACTAAATATGACTCTAATATTGATAAACATATTCTTCTCAAATTGATTAATCAAACACAAATTAATTACTACATTCAAAAAATTACCTTTTTAAATATCACTTCTCACAAAAGAAACATTTCCAACATATTAGGGTATGGAAAAGGGTTAAACCACATTGCCCTTATGTATGTGCTCTTTCTGTAATTATTTCTACAAGAAATTGTTTTCACATATTAAACTTTACTATAACCTTCACTAGACAATGGTAACTTTATTCTCATTTTAAGCACACCGAAAAGTACACTATTTTTACCAAGGTTTTCTAATTGAATTTTAAGGTTGGGGTTGGAGAAAAGAAATCCAAGAAAAGAGAAAGAAACTCTTCAATTTCAGAGGGAGAATCTGCAACAAAGAAACACAACGGCACGAGCGAGACTGAAAATGTTCTTGATGATGCATGGAACAACCTTATGAGTTGGGATGACATACACAAAAAATGAGGTAACTCATGTTAAGGAAAGTATTACATAATAATTGTTATAAAAAAATTGCACAAACAGAAAATAAAATAGAGATTCATTATATAACTTTTATTTCTAACTAAATTGTCGCAGCTCATCCTATTTAACAAAGGACATATGTTTAGAATCATGATATTTATTTTCCTACTACTTGTCCGTAGTATTTACAAATCTAAGTATATATGTTTGTTGACAAAATGACTTCCTCCAACAGATAATGGGTTCCATCCACAAAATGAAATACACAATATGATGCATGGAAATACTGATGAATATGAGATTTTTTTCAGACCCTGACGGATCCAGGATCTTACTTTTATGAGTTTTCACTATTTTTAATATAAACTTGTATCAACCAAAGAGCGTAATTGCGAGCTAAAATACTTCAACATAGGTTGTATTTTATTTTTAATTCGCTGAAATAGAAAATTGGATTCTTGGTTGTTTTATTAAAAAAGGAGGAGAAACAATTTACCTTCACATACAGTTGTAATTACAAAAAAGGCAAAGAAGCCAGGAGGAGCTTGTTTTTGCTTTTGAATTGGAGAATTGAAATAAATGCACTACAACAAATTATTATTTTTCCTAATTAAATTAATGAGAAAGAAATAGTTAATAGACATGGAAGATAATGAGTGTTTATATTTTTGGGACATGAGATGTGGCCGATCCAAGATTTTAAAATCATAGTTACTTTTCAAGCAATCAATCATAAAAATATATGTACAAATTTAACAATGTCAAAAGAAGGACAATTACATCTAAAAATGAAAGCAAAAAAGAAAATCAATAAGAAAAACTAAATTAAATCTTATCTTGCAAAGGGAATTTTGTTTAAGAAAAGTTAGCAAAATGACAGTTGGTGAAAAGGAGAAAAGAGAAGTTAGAAAGAAAAGAGCTGGATTTTAAAATAAATTATTGTTTCTGCAGGGAATTAAGCTTGGGCATATGATACGCTCAAACTTACTTCTCAAATAAGAAGTAAAGCGGTTGCGTCAAGTAAATAACCCAACTAGTGAGGTTGGGATCGTTCCCACGAGTAAAATAGTCTAGACTTAACTTCAACTTGTTATTACGATTGTTCGGTTGATAACTTCCTTAGAAAGTAAAAACATAAAAAGGGGGGTTTGTATTTCCTAATGAGTAAAAATAACTAACGAAATTGAAAGAGACACTTAACAGTGTTGAAAGTTTGATTTGAATAAATAAATCAAAGTAACTAGGGTTTACGTGTTCCCCACAGGTTCATAACTTGATAATTCTAACTATAACAATTCTTTCCTAGTATCTTGCCTGCAAAGTGATAAGTTATGTATTTCTAAATCCTTGGTCCGACATCTAGAAAATCTCCCCCCCCACCTTGGTCCGGCTACGTGTGTTGCCTTCCTAACCCTTATCTTTCCCTCATATTAAGCATCGTATTCGATATTTGACTAAGTTATTACCTCGGACCAATTAATACTAGCCTATTAGATAGTATACACTAAATCTATGTTAATAATTATTTTCCTATTATCTACGTCCTTGGTCCGGCAAGTAGCATTAAGGCGAGTTCTAACGTTGATCATCCGTTAAAAAGACTTCTAAGCGAAATAATTATTAATACATGCAAGACACTATTCTCGAATTATTATTTTAACTAGGGTTTATCTCATTATTTGCCTATGGTTTCCACAACCCTAGTTATGGAGTTTAGTTACTCATAGCCATAAACACAATATTGAAATATATGATATAAGAATTCATGTACTTACTTCAATGAGAAAGAATAAAATCCAAAAGGTTGCTTGATTAATCACCAAAAATCACTTGCAAGAATTCTCAAAGTAATCAGTAATCTCACGAAAAGTCTAATGATTATCAAGAATCTCACAATACAATGTTCACCAATACGGAGTTTTAGCAATCTAAGAGTCTAACTATCAGGTGTCTAACCTCAAAAACGAGGTTTTTTGAACTATTTATAAAAAAACAAAAACCTAATTAAACAAGAATTATAATTGCTGAAAATCTGCAAAAACGCGGCTGGGTCGACGGACCTCGCGACGGACCGTCGT
>NC_028637.1:32055975-32057770 GCF_001406875.1 Solanum pennellii | reverse complement strand
GCATGACTGCCTGGAGAAGCCATGCAAAGTCGACCTCGAACCCAGCTATCATCGCCGCCATCAACACTATGCGATCCCAAGTAATGATGTTGTCAGCAGCTGTGGGGGAGAGGCAGTGACGGACAAGCAGCCACAAGAACTTTGCTGTGAATGTGAGGTTGGCCTTCTTGATGGCCCCCTTAGGCTCAGTGACCCAATCGGCACCCTCTCCATCTACTGACAGGTCCAGGGCCATCCACCTCTTGGTGGACTCTCTCAGTGCCGGCTCGCGCAAGAACTGTCCATCCTTTACTATCTACCAGCGGTAGTCAAACTCGGCAGTGATGGGGGTTCGGGTAGCATCTGCACTCTCGCCGTATAGAAATCGGCGGATGGCTGGCAGGGAAATGTCGACCTGCACGCCCCGGACACGAACCTGCTCCAGTAGGGCCTGTCTAGCTAAAGCAGCCCGCCTATCGATCTGTGATCGGAGAGTCGCTACGTAGGATGCGTAGAACTCTCGGACCATCTCCTCGCTGTATCATCGCAACGGACGTGCTGTCCACTCCAAACGATGCCTAGTGAAGAGATTGTGGATCTCAGGCATCGTTGGAAGGCTCCCTGTAAGTACCCGCCGCTCCAAGGTGAGTGTTCGAGTCATCACTCCTTTATCGTTGAGGAACTTGGCGTCGGAGTAAACTTGAAACTTGCCGTCGACAAACCACCGATCTGGCTGGTCAGAGGCTGGGGTGGGGACCTGAGCTGGCGCGCCGGATGTAGAGTCTGAACTGTCAGCCTCATCAGACGAGGCCGACGCTGCAGCAGTGTCAGGTGCGGGAACCTCTGCAGAGCCAGAAGCTTCCTCGGACCAGGATACTCCTAAGGAGCAAGACGCTCCTTCCTCATTCGTGGCTGACCCAGAAGGTGTGCCGGTCAGTGTGCGCTCCTCATCAGACTGGGAGGCAGTGACTACGCCGGTCGCCACCTTTTTGGGTGTGGCTCTGGGAGCACGTGCTGCACGGGAAGGTGTGGAAGTGCCTGGGGGACATACTCAGGTTCCCGCTCATCATCAGAGCCGATGATCAAGCGTGCAGACGGGGCTACAGACTTTGATCGCCCGCGTGCGTAGCTTCGGTCTATCTTGGATGCCATAGCAGATAGTACCTGCAAAAGATCACAATTAATACGAGTAGTAGCAAACAAGACAGGCGAACCCATAAGCAATAAAACAGTGAAAATAATATGTAACTGCTGTAGAAACAGTGACACAAGACGGGCCTGGTGACGGCTCGTCGTGACTATGACGGACCGTCGTGAGGTCCGTCGTATTGTACTTGGACTCTGTATAAATAGAGAACCCTGAAGGAGAGTCTCTGACCAGCATGACGGTATATGCAGGACGGACCGTCGTGGGTATGACGGTCCGTCGTAGGTGTCCGTCGTAGGACACTTAGAAAAGTATTGGAGACCCTTAGCAGAGGGGTCTCTTACTATCATGACGGTCGTGCAGGACAGACCGTCGAGGGTACAACGGTCCGTCGTAGGTGTCCGTCGTTGGAAAGTTAGAAAAATATTGGAGACCCTTAGCAGAGAGGTCTCTGACCATCACGACGGTCGTGCCAGACGGACCGTCATAGCTATGACGGTCCGTCACATGTATCCGGTGAAGGACACTTGGGAAAAAATGAGAGACCCTTAGAAATAGGGTCTCTGACAACCGGAACGGTTGTGCAGGACGGACCGTCGTGAAGACGACCGTCCGTCACATGTGTCCGGTAGGACAGGGGTGCTAGGGCTTGTGCAACGGACCCTACGA
>NC_028637.1:32052934-32053824 GCF_001406875.1 Solanum pennellii | reverse complement strand
CAGCAGCTCCGACTAGTAGATGATAATTTTAAGGCTTTGGAGAATTGTGGGGGCAATGATCAGTGAGGGGAAATGTGGAAGTTGAAAAGAGAGGGGAGATGAGAGGAATAAGGAAGTAATGGGTTGAAATATGGAGGGGTGGGGAGTATAAACGGTCAGATTTTGAAAAGGGTCCAGCCAGGTCGGGTCGGGTAGAATTCATTAATCACGCGACGGTTCCCCGATGACGGTCCGTCGCAGTTGTGACGACCCGTCGTAGGTTCCGTCGTGTGTGCCCTAATTTCAAAATAGCAGAAAAACGTACCTGGACGACGGATGCATACGACGGTCCGTCGCATGCGCAACGGTCCGTCGATGTATCCGTCAGTGGCTCCTGCGGAGTAGTTTTCTGCAGAATTTCCTGGTGATGTTCCTGCGAATTTAAAAACCCATTAGTAGAAAAATTCTATCCTTACTAAAAAAAACGAGAAGTATTGGGTTGCCTCCCAACAAGCGCCTGATTTAATGTCGCGGCACGACTGGGGACACTTGATTACTCAGATTTCATCAAGATGGTATGCCTCGACCACTTCATTCGCCGATTCAGCATGCCCGAGATAGATATTTATGCGCTGTCCATTCACCTTGAACCGCACACCCTCCTTAGTTTCCAACTCAACTGCTCCATGAGGGAATAGTTGGGTAACCGTGTAAGGACCATTCCATTTGGACATGAGTTTGCGTGGAAACAAGCGCAATCTGGAATTGAATAAAAGCACCAAATCCCCGACCACAAACTCTTGTTTTTCAATTTTGTTGTCATGGTACGTCTTCATCTTTTCTTTGTATAGGGCTGAGATTTCATAGGCTTTCAGGCGAAATTCATCAAGTTCATTCAACCCATTTAACCG
>NC_028637.1:32052452-32052915 GCF_001406875.1 Solanum pennellii | reverse complement strand
TCTTCATCTTTTCTTTGTATAGGGCTGAGCTTTCATAGGCTTTCAAGCGAAATTCATCAAGTTCATTCAACCCATTTAACCGTTGCTCTGCAGCTTCGCTCCAATCCATTTTTAACTTCTTCATAGCCCACATGGCTTTATGCTCTAACTCAACCGGAAGATGACAAGCTTTCCCATATACAAGTTGGTATGGAGACATACCTATGGGAGTCTTATATGCTGCCCGGTAGGCCCAAAGAGCATCATCAAGCCTCCTTGACCAATCCGTTCTACTGGCGATCACTGTTTTGGACAATATCTGTTTGATCTCCCGATTCGATACTTCAACTTGCCCACTAGTTTGAGGGTGGTAAAGAGTGGCCACATTATGGAGAACCCCGTATTTCTCCAATAACCTCTTGAACAATCTGTTGCAGAAGCGGGAGCCCCCATCACTAATAATGGCCCTTGGGGTGCCAAAACG
>NC_028637.1:32048870-32051011 GCF_001406875.1 Solanum pennellii | reverse complement strand
GTTATGGAGTTTAGTTACTCATAGCCATAAACACAATATTCAAATATATCAAATAAGAATACATGTACTTACTTCAATGAGAAAGAATAAAATCCAAAAGGTTGCTTGATTAATTACCAAAAATCACTTGCAAGAATTCTCAAAGTAATTAGTAATCTCACGAAAAGTCTAACGATTAGCAAGAATCTCACAATACAATGTTCACCAATACGGAGTTTTAACAATCTAAGAGTCTAACTATCAGGTGTCTAACCTCAAAAACGAGGTTTTTCGAACTATTTATAAAAAAACAAAAACCTAATTAAACAAGAATTCTAATTGCTGGAAATCTGCCAAAACGCGGCTGGGTCGACGGACCTCGCGACGGACCGTCGTGGTCACAACGGGCCGTCGCGGACTCCGTCGTCCCATACTTGGCGCAATTTCTTCTGCTGCTTTCTTCATTCCCCTCGACGGCAAGTATGACGGACCGTCATAGGCACAACGGTCCGTCGGGGGGCTTCGTTCCAAAATACTTCAACTTTCGGAATCTGGGTACTAGGATCACTTCTCTGAACTTCACGACGAACCTGCAGGACGGACCGTCACAGCCATGCCGGACCGTCACAAGCTTCGTAATCCCACCCTTGGTCAGACTTCCCCATCTTCCTTCAGCAGCTGCACCACGCTGCCACCTACGGACCGTCACAGTCACGACGGACCGTCATTAGCTCCGTAGGTGGTCTCTTCTGCATTTTGTCGCTCAAAATCTCCGCATTTAGATTTGGACAGATTTCGTGCAAAACAAAGAGAAACTTATATCAAAATTAGCACAAAAAGGCTTTCGGACACACTAAACTTAAGGAAAAAGTATTAATTATACCGTGAGACCACGGTATATCAGCATATAGGAGACAAATTACCTTCAACAGACCACTTACAACCATTACAAAAACTAATTCATTTATTCATCAGATGCTCACCTTTTATTTTATACCATATTTTCTTAATTATCATATAAGTATATAAAGTTCAATAGGAGGTTAATGGATTTGCGGGCCACCGAATATCCCTATGTGGATCCGCCCTTGTTTCATACATGCATAAATTTTCTCGTTGATGAATAATGTGGTTGTAATCTTTAAAAAATAAGTTGGCTATAAGATTTTCCCATTATATGTCAATCTTCGAGCCTACACCTTGGGCATAACTGACACTCAAGAGCCATTTATGATCCCCAAGCAAACCAAAGGTCTTTCTCTTGACAGTAAACCATGTGTGGAAGTTTAAAATAGGTGAACACATATACATTCAAACGAAATCTTAAAACATTGTCTTCAGAAAATACTCAACATTAGTTATAAATAAAAATACATCATGAGAAAACAATGGAAACATATAATACCATATATCTATGAAGGCTCAACAAAATTATAGTAGGTGTAGGGGAAAGACCCAAGACACCTCCTAAACTGCTAAACTGAAAGGAAATAGAGACTCCAGGAAGAGAGGAGGATTAACAAAATCTATCTCCGAATGGATAGGATCTTAACAACGTGCATGTTGATGATCATGAGTTCCTTTATTTGTATCATGAAATGATGCGGATCGAATGGCATCACTACATTGAATGTACTATTAAGTGATAATGTCAGAGTAATCAACTTATTTGCTTGAATGAATGAAAACAACATAACTAGATCAATACATCAGTATGGAATAAAAACCATTTAAAATTCACAACATATTGTACAATGAAAAATAACATGAAAATAATATACATTACAATGTGGGAGTTTCTCTAAGACAACCATAACCATGAGCCTAGGAATGATAAAGAGTCCCGCCGCACATTGCAAGGTCCCATATTGTACCTTGCAAAAGGTATAGAATGCTATCATAACTATGGATCTAATTATATGCCTTCTCAAAGACCGTCAGGATTCCATGAAGAATCCATGTTATCCTATCCTACACGTACTACGTAGTTTTATGGGACTTCCGAGTTATAAAAGACTCTAACCCATTTAGGTTATCATTACTACTCCCAAAATCTTTCATATAACTTTATGCTTAATTTTACCCCTTTCAAAGATGGGACTTGTTATATATAAATATATATATATATATATGTATATATACATATATATATGTATATATAT
>NC_028637.1:32033093-32048596 GCF_001406875.1 Solanum pennellii | reverse complement strand
ATATATATATATATATGTATATATACATATATATATGTATATATATGTATATATATATATATATATATATATGTATATATATATATGTATATATATATATATATTAAGATTGAACAACTCTAAAGTTTTCGTATGAAATAGAACCTTTACACTTTTTCTTAAAACTCATTTTGAAACAAAATGATTGGTTTACAAAGACTCTCAATACCTATAGATCATGTCATAGGGTTCATGTGAAATTTTATACATGAATGACAAAACTCGAGGAATATTATTAATTTCGAAACAGTCTCAAACTTGACTATAAAGGACCTCTTAAACATTTCCTCTTAACTTTACTTTGATTTTGAAAACGAACAAAATATAATTTAACACTATTGATATGAAACATCTCCCAATTATTAAGGAAAATTGTAAGGATAAATATCAACAGAAAGCGAAGACAGGATTTGATAGATCTAACACTGAAAAGTTAGACTGTAAGACCTCAAAAATGACTTTGGTTAACTGGATCCTAAAATTCTTTTCATGATGGTATAATGTCCTAAATTGGTCTATTATATGGTTTTTGATCCCTGAAACTCTCTTCATCAAGGATCCAAACTTTCAAAGATGTTTTCTAAAGTTTTCAAAGTTGAATTGTTCAATTTCATTATCTATAAATGGGTTCTTGCATAAATCGTTTTTATGTATTGAATAATGATTGAATTGTTATTGTATTGATGATTTTAAACTAAAATAACAAATGAACCCATGAATTGGATGAACCCTCGTTTTTTACTAAGTTATGGGTTACTTGATATTGATATATGTTTATGACTTCTAATGTATTTTCATATAGGCTATTGATTGACGTAACAAATTTACTAAATTGATATCTATTTTGTATTAGATTGATGAATATGTAGTAAATTATACTAGTTTCATTAGTGTTGTTATAATTGTATTGAATTGTTGGTTATGGCCATGGGTAAGGGCCTTGTGATATCAATTGGGTGATTTGGCATTGGATTGAGGTATTGAGGATGGAGTGGTGGTAGGATGCCCTATTTTATTTCTTTTATATTAATTAGACTTAAATTATGTTGTTATTGGTATGGTCCACTTATGGGGGCGGTGTTATGTGCTTTACTTGCAACTGATATGTCCTTGTCGGTGCTATTTTATGTAATATAATTATTATGTACTTGTTGAAAACTACATGAAGTATAATGATAGTTATGTTAAGTGTGATAATTTCTATCTAAATGATAAGTAATGTGAAGTATAGTTGTTCTTCTGTTGATGTTATTTAGGTGATTATGTTAGACTATGAGTATGCTTAGTGTGTATATTCTTAGGGTTGATGTATGATATTCCTACATGACTATATGAGTCTATGATGGTCATATTTATGATGATATTAGAGTGCATAAGATGACTTAGAGATGAGAAAAGTTATTTATATGTACTACTAGAATTACATGTGATATGAGTTAAAGTGAAGTATGTAGTGTGTTTGTCTTGGTTGACCTGTGTCCCTCACTTGATGTATGTATTAATTAAAATGATGAGATGTCTTGACTTAGGATGTTAATGTCTCTTAGTCTTGAATGCATGAATGATGTATGACCTTGAATGATGTTAAAAGGGTCCTTCATGTGAAACCTTAAACCTAGTGATAAGGTTATGAATGTTGAAGTCGTAAGCCATAATGGTACCTTCAAGTAAAGGAATGAGAGACTTAAGGTTAATTATTGGAACGACATCACATTAATCCTTAGGAAATTCATGATGAGCTTCTTGTATCCATTGTTAGGAAGCACTAGTGGACCTTTCTTTGGTCGGATACATGTGATTGGGTTATCAAAATAATATGGAACCCCTTTATATGAACCTTATGTGTAAATTACTCTATCAGAAGGAAGGCTAGCACCGAGTGAGTATGGTAAGGGAAGTATTTCTAGTTAAACAATGGGACTAGATTGCAAATTATGCCCTTCATATTCCTTAATCATGTACCTACATGGGATGTGTCTAAGTTCTACCATTGGCAAGTAGAACACCCTCATCGGACTAGGTTAGAACTTCGGATTCCATGTCTTGCTATCACGGTCTATGTCAGTTATTGCCTATTATCATCATATGGAGTACCTATTATCGTTAGAGAAGTTGTAGGATGTTTACTTGGTGGTATGGCACGCTATCTATACATTGCATAATAGGCTTTGCAAGTGTTAGTTGGAGTACCTAGGTCTTGTCCAGGACCATCACTTGAATGTCCTTTATCTGTTGAATCTCCCCTAAATGAACTAGTGAAAGTAATGACTTAATTTAAGAAAGTATGTTAAATAATATAAGTACTTATCTAGAGTTGGTAAGAATTGTCTAGTTAAGGTGTTAAGGGGGCATAGGAATGGTCACTTCGTATCTTACATAGATGAGTCTTAAGAATGACTCTAGTTAGGGAAGATGTTGTTTTTGTGGACATGATCTAAACTATGGTAGTCTTAGGAATTATTTAGGTAGTCTTGAAGAGGTCAATCATGTACGTTATCTTCTTAATTTACATAAGTCAGTCTTTTGATAGCCTTTTGTATGAGAATGTAATATTATCGATACGTTGAAGTGTTGATGTCTTGTAAGTGTGTATGTGTCTTATTATAAGTATTCTTGAGGATCATTTAGGTGTGCGTAGGGAGGTATTATGGGCGGTCTCTCTTTGTGTTGCTTAAGTGAGTCTTCGAATATCTTTTAGTGAGAAGACTACATGCTAGTATGTTTTAAAAGGGAATAGAAAGCACTTCACTATAACAGTGAATTCCTTCACTTTACAGTGAGTTGAGCTCACTGTTAAGTTGGTTCAAAATGTGTTAAATTGTTTAACCATTATATTATGTGTTTCAAAGTTGATAAGTGTTACTATTATAAATATAATATGATTTTTAAATGAAAAGATGCATATATCCAATAAATGTCTTTTTTCATGATTTTCATGCATAATGTCATACTTCGTATATGTGGTTGTACTAATCCATGCTTTTATTTATCTCTATAGATGTTGGTAGGTGAGGAGCATTTGGGAAGCAAGACATTGATCGTACCCTTATTCAAGTGAAGTCGAAGTATGTCCTCATTTGATTCGAGGGAGTAGATGTCTTTTATGTTTCCTATTGAAGTATTGCAATAGACTAAGTATTTCTATATTAGTATTGTGTATGGGCCGTGTCCGAAAAGTATTCTCGTGTCTTATGTTTGATGAGATTGAGACTTAGTATTCTCTATGACTTTATATGAAAGAGATTTTAAAGACTATAAAGTGTTTTTTAGAATAGTTTTAATTACTTAATACTTTTCATTATGTATATGCGATGAATGATATGTACGGGCTTGTACAAGACCTCAGAGGGGTCAAGTACGCATGTCGCAAATCCTAGACTGACTCTAACTTCTAGAATATGGTTTCTGGTTGTGATAGAGACATGGGAGTATATATTATCTCTACGATTAGGAAAGAGATTTAACACATTGTTAACAAAATTTCGAAGTAGAGGGCTCAGTATCCTCTCCGCCACACAGTAAGGGATCCTTAGTCGTCCAGAGGACTCAGTATCCTCTCCGCAACACAGAAATAATCCTTAGTCTCCCCACCCTAAAACCCAAAATTTGCTATGATCTTTAAAGTCCCAATTCATTGGGATAGATTAGTTTCTTCCAAATTCCTTTTTGATTCAATAAACCAACACAATTTCATGAAATCTCACTCAAAATATAGCAAGGAACAACCGTCATTCGCAAAACCCTCACTTCAAGAACTAGAAACAACCATTATTAAAGGACGAACTTAAAACTCAAGAATTCATCAACAACCTCTACATAAACAATTTCATCAACGAATTTAATGGAATGACTACATGATTGATGTGTGGAAGGAAAAATACATCGCAATTAGAAACATCACATACCCAAAAGAACAACGTGCTAGATGAAACTTGAAGGAAAAGCTTTGAAGATGAATCATAGCCTTAGCGTCTTCTTGAAGTTATTGAGCGTAGAAATATTAGGACTGAATGAAAGGGTTTTGTTAATGAAAATTGATTTTACTACGCGCTTAGTGTAATTTTGATGACTTCCTAAGGATTTTTAGGATTAAAATATCCTTGAAATAAATAAAATAAGCTGATAGTCGAAATAATTTTCCAGCAGGCACAGAGGTCCGTATTGAACACGTAACACGGAGCCATCACAAATATGCTAATGATAGCCAATTTATGTATCTTTCTGGGAAACAAAATTTATTTATTCATAGTTTTTAATTGATTGTGAAGATATTAAGAAAAATTAAGGGAGTTTTATGTAGTATTGTAGTTACAAGTTTTCAGAATTAAGCTACATAAGTTAGCTTCTTACATTTTTGGGGTTTAGTCGAGAACTAAATATTGCTTAATATATATAAAAGCATCCTTCTCAAATTTATTAAACGAACATATAATTTACGACATTCAAAAGTTACCTTTTAAATATCAGTTCTTACAAAAAGAACCATTCCCAAAAATCAGGGGTACAGGAAAGGGTGGACCACATTTGATCTTATTTATGTGCTCTTGCCTTGAGTTATTTCATAAAAAATTGTTTTAAAAGCTTGAAATTTACTGTAACCCAAACTTACCAACTGGTAAATGTTAGTCTAATGTTAAGGAGACATGAAAATTAAATTATTTTAAATCTTTTTTTTCAAAAAATTTTTAAGACTGGAGTTGGAGAAAAAAATTCTAAAAATAAAAGAGAATGAGAATCTTCAATATTAGAGAGAGAATATGCGGCAAAGAAATACTAAAGAAATGGACACTACAAGCATGAAAAGAGCGAGACTTAAAAATTTCTTGATGATGCATGGAACAACCGTATGAATTTGGATGTCATACACAACAACAAGGTAACTAATGTTAAGACAACTATTAAATAATAATAGTTATACAAAAATAATAATAATATAGATATTTGTGACATAGCTTTTGTTGCTAAACAAAAATAGTTGCATCATATGTTATTTAACGAAGGACGTACTTTAGAACTGTGAGCTTTATTTTTACTAAAGAAATCCAAGAAAATAGAAAGAAAATCTTCAATCGCAGAGAGAAAATCTGTAGCAAAGACAAACAAAGGAAATGGACACTACAATCATGATAAGAGCGAGACTTAAAATTTCTCGATGATGCATGGAACAACCTGATGAATTGAGATGTCATATACAACAAGGTAACTCATGTTATGGCAGCCATTAGATAATGTTTATACAAATATTATACAAATAATAGTAAAATAGATATTCTTGAGATATGTTTTGTCGCTAAGCAACGATAGTCCTAGTTCATCCAATTTAAAAAAGGACATATGTTCAGAATTGTGAGCCTTATTTTTACTATGTTTTTCTATTTAAATTTTAAGGTTGGGTTTGTATGAAATAAATCCAAGAAATGAGATAGATAATATTTAATCTCAAAGAGAGAATCACTAATGAATAAACATAAAAGAAATGGACACAACAATTATGACAAGAGTGAGAGTTAAAAATTTCTCGATGATGCATGGAAAATCTGATGAGCTGGGATGACATACACAACAACAAAGTAACTCATGCTAAGGCAGCTATTACATAATAATAGTTCTAAAAACAAATAAAAATAAGTTAGATATTCATGACATAACTTTTATTGCTAAAATAATTAGTCGCAACTCATCCATCATGAGCTTTATTTTTACTGAGATTTTCTTTGTAAATTACAAAGCTAGTGTTGTAGAAAAGAAATCCAAGAAAAGAGAAAGAGAATCTTCAATCTGAGAGCGAGATGTGCAGCAAAGAAACAAAAAAATAATGGACACTACAATCATGACAAGAGCGAGACTTAAAAATTTCTCGATGATGCATGAAACAACTTGATCAACTAGGATGACATACACAACAACAAGGTAACTCATCTTAAGGATGCTATTAGATAGTAGTAGTTACAAATAATTACACAAATAAAAATAAAATAGATAATCGAGACAAACTTTTGTTGCTAAACAAAAATAGTCGCAACTTAATCTATTTTACGAAGGACATATATTTACAATAGTGCGTCTTATATTCTATTAGTTCTCCATTGTATTTATAAAAATAAGCATATATGTCAGTTGAAACAATGATATATTATTCCATTAACTTCCTCCCATAGGATATGGGTTCAATAAAAAAATTATAGTACACGAAATAATGCATAGAAATAACGCTGAAAAAGATAATGTTCCAGACATGCCTAAATATTCTCATTAATGAAGAAAACGGAGAATGTTCAAGAAAAATAAATTAACTAAAAGCTTGGATTAAAAAGTTGGCTATAAGATTTTCGCATTATCAATCTATCTCACCCGTTAAAAAGTACATTCCTAAAGATCACTAGATTTCTGTAATTAGTACTCGCACATTTATTGTTACTTATTTTATAACTTATAGAACACCCATATTTCTTTATTATTTCAAAGTCCAATTGAACTCATGTTTATTGAACAATTGATTAGTTTAATCTTTTTTTAAAAAATAATACAATGCATTGTTTCTACGGAAAAGGGCCTAAAATACCCTCGAAGTATTGAAAATGGTACAAAACTACCCTTGATACACCTATTGATTCCAAAATACCCTTATCACCCACCCATTGGCTCCAAAATACCCTTGTCATCCACCTTTGTGTTCAAAATTGATTACTTATTTAAGAGTTTCAAATTTAAGCTATTTAAATATTTTTAAAAATATTTGGCGCTCAACTACTGGATATAATTTAATTTTAATATTATTTATAAACCAACGCACTACCCAACATTACTAATTAAGCCCCACCAAATTAACAAACCATTTCTACTATCGGAATCACCCTAAACACTACTAAAGCAAGACGAAATTACCGATGCTGAAAAGGACATTCAAAATTATTGAGTAGAATTGAAGCCCCAATTAAATTTAGGTTGACTGCTTATTTAGGAGGACACTTTCAATAGGATTTTGTTTCAAGTTTGAATTCGAAATTTATGATTAAAGGTAAAGAAGTAGCACCTCTCGAATTAATTCATGTGCTTTTAAATATAATTCAATAAATATTTATTATTTTTTTAAAATTTTGAAACTTCAATATATTCTTTTTTGCAAAAGTTATCGATTAAGTAACATCATATAATTGAGACGAATGAATAATCAAGATGAACATATTCAGACTTTTAAGTTTATCGGTAATTTTTATTTATACACTTGAATTGTAATTTTTATTAAGGACTTGAATGTATGATAATGTAATTCTATAGACATTTTCGCCTCAAAGTTCTAGAAATACTCATTTTAGAAGATTTCTTGTTTTGCTTTAGTAATGAAGCTGGTTTTTTAATTGGGTGTGATTTAATTAGTAATGGGTGTCTAGTAGATTGGTTAAAATTATATTAATAAGTTAAATTATAACAAATAGTTGAGCGTCATGTATTAAAAAAATATTTAAATAATTTAAATTTAAAATCTTTAAATAAGTGGTTGATTTTGAACCTGGAGGTGAATGAGAAGGGTATTTTAGAGCTAAGAGGTGTATGGAAAGGGTATTTTGGAGACAATAGGTGGATGGTGGGTAATTTTGTACCATTTCTGATACTTCAAGGGTATTTTAGGCCCTTTTCTTTTATTTCTATTAAGTTTCATCTTCATATACGAAAATCTGTTTAGACGTTTGCATTTCTATTCATGTGTATGTCACCTAAAACTCATATTTTTGTGGAAAGATTTCTGCAATGATTTTTTAGTAGGAGTACCTATCTTATTTCTTCTTTAAGGCAATTAAATATTTGTTTTATTTTCTAATAAAAGTAATCAGGTAATCCATTTGTGGCTTAAACAAAAATTACTATTCATAGATGTAATACCTTGGCCCTCGAAAAGGGCTAAAGAGGGGTTCGTACAAGTCATCATAAATGTTATGTGTGTTGTAAATTTAGAATAATCATATCCGAAAATAAATAATTTGGTGCATAATTACCTACAAAATTAAATATCTTTGAGTGCTCTTTCCAACGCCACCAATTTTGTTTCATTTCATATTGAAAGTAAAACGATATGCCTGATTTAGTGAAGCCTCTTGTTGTAAGACACCTCAACAGTTTTTAAAGGGATAGTTTGGTCTTTTCCCGTTCCTTATAGGCCTAAGCCATGTTTTCCCCACCCAATTAAGGGACTAAATAGTGTTAAAATATTTTTGCACGCACTTCAACACTTAAAAGAATTAGAGCAAGGTTCCAAGAGGAGAAAAGCTAGGGTTCAAGAATTCTTCAAGAATCAATCGATTACGCCAAGAACCTTTGTTTTTAAGACGTATATAAGACTATATATAGTGTTGGACGAGTTTTTCCTCAAACACGAAATCTCAATTGAATAAAAAATTGTCACATCTAAAATATTCATTCACAGTTCTTGAGATTGAATTTATTACTATAACAATTGAAGTTTAGATTTCCTTTGTTTTTTAGAATCTTATAATATTATTTATGCTTAGTATCAAAAGGACTTGTATGAAAGTCTCTAACGTAATGACTTTGATTTTTAAAGATAAATAGAATTTTGAGTTATCATTGGTTTTGTCTCCACATCTATCCTCGTATTAGAGGTTCCATAGAGGTTAGAGTTAAGGAATTTCTCAGTGCATCATTCCTTTAGACACTTTTTTGCAAATTATTATAATAATTATTATTTTTGCAATTAAGTATTTTCATACATTCCAATCGAGTTTTCATTGAGGTAAATTTTTATTTGAAGCCTATTTTTACTTCAGTTACTCCTCTATTAAGCAGTCAACCAAGCCAAGGGTTCGCTTGGGGATCATAAATAGTTCACGAGTGTCGGCAACGTCACTTGTGTAGACTCAGGTGTTCAAAACTTTGTGTCATAACACAAAGTTAAAGAGTCATAGGACGTCTATGAAATCATGTCTAGTAGAGTCCTTCTTTCGGTGTGAAGCACGTCATATCTATAAATCGGAGGATACAACGTTTAGGTACATTCACTTTTTTCTCACTCTTGTTCGTGTGATAGAGTTCAACTCTAGAAAAATTTTCTCTGACTGGTTCTTACACATTTGTTTTCAAAGCATGCCTCTGTGAAGAACTGTTTGAGGACGTCCTATTATGAGGAATTTTAAGTTGATCCGATGCACCAAAAGTGAAACCCCCTATGATAGATGTCACCAATGTCGAATTGAGGAATGTTATCCTGATGCTGACTTAGGTTGTCGAAACCAAGGCTGGTCAACAAGGTGTTGGTCTTCATGATGTGGCTTATATATGCAGAATCCCTATTTTTTTGAGGATGAACCCCCTAAAGTTCACAAGGTCCATGGTCTTTGAGTATCCAACGAACTTTGGGGAAGAACTTCAGAATGTGTTGGACGTCAAAAGTGTTGCTAATGTAGAGAATGAGGAGTTAGCCTCATATTAACTCAAAAGTGTTGTTAGGATGCGGTATGATCAATAGAAAAAGAATAGGGTAGCAGGTACACCACATTTGAGTTGGGATGCGTTTGAAGATGGTTTGTTTGGGCGCTTCTTTCCCGAAGAGCTAAGGGAAGAAAAATTAAGAGGTCATTAATATGAAGTAGGAGTATATGTGTTACGACCTGAGAGTACCCCGGAAGCGTAATACAGTGTAGAGGTCTTATACATGTCTTTATCATTCATTCATTGCATAGGTATGAAAATTCGTGCGGATTTAATCTTTTTCATAATATAACACAAGATATGAAAGTCATCTCTTTAAAAATCATAGATACTAAGTTATGTCACTAAGTCTCATCTTGCCATCATAGACACAACTTCAATATAATAGGGACTCCACCCTTACACTATAAAAGGAATACTACTATTCTATTACAAGAACTTCAAGAAACTCTTAACATAAAGGTCCTTGAATCATTAAGGATGCACCCGAACATGGGAATAGTGATCCAAGTTCTTCATTCTGGGAAATCTCCATTGGTCATCACCATCTACACTTGGTGTAAAAAGATGAAGAAAAATGGTATTAGTAGTACAAGAATGCAGAAAGTATGATAACCATGCAAAAACATATTTTTAAGAGGACATTTAGTTAGAAAACATGCCTCATGTCATTTTAGTTAAACTCCTTAAGCATTTGATACAACAAGAATAATATAGTTGACATACATCATAAGACATGGATAACATTCACAATAACACATAAAGTCATTTATCACATTTAAGAAACATTCAATATCTCCAATACATTACCTTTATTTTGTACCTTAGATCCTTACCTCAAGCAACCCTTAAGTAATACTTAGTGCAATGCATGAATAATGTCCCATTCCACCATTCATACCAATGTATCACCTTAAGTTAACCAAGGGTGAGCATTCATACGACCTTCATCAATCCAACAACATATATTCATAAGGACATAGAATATCAACCCCAAGTAACACTAGTGCAATGTTCTACTATGAAGTGTTACTATGAAGTCATCCTCGACTAGGCACATCATACTCAATTAAATACAACACATGCTTTTAACATTAGACATAAGACCAACATACTTCATACACCTCATATACGGAATAATTCATTCATTATACCTTAGTCATAATCCATTTGGTCTTTATGCACATCTCATGAAAAATATACAAGTCCATACCATAGGAAACACTATAATGAAACCATAGTCAACATTGCATATTTGGAGTTCAGCTCATCAATACATCACAATACCTTACTCATAGCCCAAATCTAAATCTATTAATGTAACGTATATGTAAAGCCCATAGACTCACAAACACCAAGTGAACTTACAAAGAGGTCAGAAGCATTGTCCTATACCTAATACATCATCTGAACAAGTATAGACAACAACATGCATACTAAGTGAGACCAACATCATGTATATCAAATGAGATTAACAACATACATATTATTTATATCAAGTATGTTAACATCATAACGCCATTCATAAGATATATACATATACATAAAGAACCCACCCTAGAACTCCTCTTAATACTTACTTGTGCAATGTATAGGCGAAATCTCATTCCCTTAGCTACACTAAATAACATATCTTAGGTAGTCCTTGTTAGTGTTCATAGTCTTAATTTCATTTGTTCATTTAAAGATTCGGATGAACCTCCCTTCTTTTGTGAAGGAACACCTCTCATTGTCAAGTTCACTCGATGCTAAGCTAAATTCCTTTTTTTGAAGAGCCTTTACGTCTTTCTTAAAAATTAGTTCATAAGATAGGCCTTAGGGTATTAACCCCTTATATAACATATACATGGCTCATAGGTTATATGATGAGAACGTCTTTTCATCAAAAACCCACATCATGTCAGAATGTCCTTTCACATAATCATAACATCCATAACATAGTGTAGTTTCGAGTAAAATTTAGGAAATATTTCAAGGGACTCTCCTTCACTAGATTATCATTAACCTTCTTCTTTCATGAATTCATGTGTGTGTAAATATTTGAGAAAACCTTTTACATAAACACCTTTAGACAACACATGTTCGTACATTACTAGTCATATGCTTTTCATGCACAATATGACCTAAAGGTGGATAGAAAAATTATTTTTTCAATCAACACCCTCAATATATCATTCGCATAGTTATGCATGGGGTGTGTGTGTTACATATTGAACGTTGTGACCACATAATAGCAAAAACATTGTTATTGAGGGAAACTCCCTTCGAAGGATCATAACATATTGATAATATCCCCAAGTAATGGACAATTCACATATAAAGCATTTAGGGATTGTAGACCATACACCAACATTTCATCATAGGAGATAAGAGCACATTAAATATTTTTATAGACCACTCCTAACATGTATAAGATAACACTTTCATATAGGGGTTATTTAGGTAGGGTTCATTCAACAATAGTAATTATCACAATCAAGCATGTAGACCGTACCTTACCCTAACATCCTTATTCACATTATAATTCACATTATCAATAACCCTAATCATGCTACTAACATTGAGGACTAATAATGTTCGTCATAATAACATTTTAAATTACATCTATTTACCTCAAGGACATGATCACAACATGTATAGATAGGGAAGAAATAAGCACCGCCACCATAAGTGGACTAAACCATACAACATAAATTCTAATAATATAGACAAGAAGGTAGGAAAGCTTACCAATTGTCCAAGACATGATCATCATTGACTAATTATCAAAAAATCAAAAAAATATTTAAAGATAGTATAGCATTCAATAGTACATCAGAATCTAAGTTTAATTCGATTAACATCCAATCATGATCACAGAACCCATTTTATATGCTAAATTTAGATATTAGGGAGATCATGGGTTCTTCAAGGAGTTTCATTGAAAATAATCGTTTAAACCTTTATTTAACATTGATTCATCCTTATAATGTCTTCGAAACCAACATGAAACTGAATTCACGCTTAGATTGGAAATTGGAAAATTTCATCATCTAATCTCTTTTGAAAATCATTAATAGAACTCCTTGATTGAAAGGTTATCCAAGGATCAAAATTAATCAAACCTTATAGATTGAAGACCCTTGAAAAATGAAGAAAAAATCAGTTGAAGAGTTATCTCCTAGCGTTATCTTGAGATTGACCTCCAATGGAGTTTTTGAGAGAGTCTATTTTTGGAGGGAAGGCTTTAGTTTTGAAGAATGAGTTCTAATTCTACATTAAGGTATTTTAAATAACCTAAAATACTCTAAAATAGGTAAAATAATCATCCACCATTTAATTAGAACGTGGGGTGAATTTACCAATTTAACCCTTGGTTGGCCGAGACTTTGGCACTGTTGCAGGTGGCCATTTATAGACCATCAATTGATTGAAGGTTCCATCCTATTCATCCGGTGGCTGAGGCTTGTCGTTTTGGGGTCTAAGCTACCACGGCTAAGTGTGGAGCCACGTCCCTTTTCTACGGGCGTCAATTGCTTAACAGTGCGTCATTTATGGTCGTTGCTCAAGCTATCTTGGGAGCTTCACGGGCAATGACTGGTACCTCCATAAGGACCCCTAGTGTGGTTCTTGGGGAGTCATAACCGGATATTTCGACCCTAAACACGGCCATCTAGATAGTAGGGTCACCTACCATCATTGAATACTCCAAATGACACTTCAAAACAAGGCAAACATACTAAGACACACTAGCACTCAAAAGACTAGTTCTAGATGTCTTGGTCCTCCTTTAAGGTTTTACCTTGAAAATCTTTAAACCAACTGTTAAAATCTGTTCTCACCTTATTAGAAAGTTATTATCTATTAAAACTCATGAGAGGCTCTAGTTCATCATAGTTCATTTTGCGGGTAATAACAGTATGATTGTGCTAGAGTAAACCCTCATGTTAACTCAGCTATCCCGCTATGCTCTGGAGATTGTAGCTGATATGAGGAGCAAGATGTGTTTTTTTGTATCTAGGCTAGCCCGCTTAAAAAGTAAGGTAGGTACGGTGGCAATGTTAAAAGGGTTTATAGAAATAAACAACCCCATGATTCATGTACAATAGGTTGAGGAAGACAATTTGAAAGAAAACGAAGATTTCTTCAATAAAAGTTATAAGGCAATAAATCATGAGTCCCTCCAAGAGAAGATCGGGAATGTAAATTGGTCATCCATGTATCAAAGATTATCTGACACTGATCCATTTTCAGCTAGTGCTCATGTACCAAAGATACAGAATTATTGAAGGAAGAAAAACTCCTAGAATTTATAGAGATCATATTTTTCAGTCGGAGGGCAGTATGGCACAACTGTTCACTTGCAACCCACTTTGTGGTAAGTGTCGTTAGATTTAGCCGGGAAAATTCCATGTTGGTATTGATGGTTGTTACTAGTGTTTAATTAATAATCACTTTTCTAGGGAATACATGGTGTGGAATCAGGTAGTGAGGCAGGAGGGCCCAAACTACTTCAGCACCCCCACTGGTTAGGACTACACCAAAGGGAGCTACTTCAAGAACATGTCGAGGTACAAACCGTTTGTATTCTATATCAAGTTTCAAGGATAAGGAGAGCTCCCTATGTTTTTTCTAGTGGTATTCTTAAACTATTTTCTTATTGATATAAAGACCTTACTTGATCCAAACAGGAATTTGTATCTTATGGCTCTTTATTTATCAAGGAGGTTCGGTGATTTTGTTGTACAACTTCTTTATCCCTATAGTGTTTCTATACATATGGGTGAACCTATCCTAGTTGGAAGAGTGTACCCTGATTGTACCATCTCTATCTATCCCAACGACACCATGACCGACTTAGTTTTGGTTGATATAGTGGATGTTTATTTTGTTCTAGTTGTGGATAGGGTCCATGCTTGTTATGCCTCAGTTGAATGTAGAGCTGGAGTAGTGAAGTTTCTGTTTCTCAATGATAAGGTTTTAAATTGAAAGATGTAACACTCGCAACTAGAAAGAACTATAAAGGAGTTTAAAATCTTGAAATACTTATCTATGGGAAGTGCAAAAGAAATCTTGAAACTTATATAATTGAAAATTGAGTTTTTGGTCAGCTTCAAACGGCCATAACTCGTAGCTCAGGAT
The DNA here is from genome assembly GCF_001406875.1 of Solanum pennellii. Lineage (NCBI taxonomy): Eukaryota > Viridiplantae > Streptophyta > Magnoliopsida > Solanales > Solanaceae > Solanum > Solanum pennellii. The sequence goes on along the minus strand of NC_028637.1, from coordinate 32,033,992 downwards.
GAATTGGGTGTAGTTCTAGATATTGTCAAAAATCTATCGGAAAGATCTTTCCAAACCCAAGATAGCAAGATTTAAATTTCGTATGAGTGATTTATGCTCTTTAGTAATTGGGCTATCGAAACAAAGAAAATTGCCCAAATTTGGATTCATAAAGGGTAGTTTGGTCGTTTCCTTATCCTATTAATTTATTTAGTTTTCGGTAATCAAGTCAGGAGTCTAAGTTGAATTAGGGTTTTGATAGAAAATAAAAGATGACGAGAAAGATGAGAAAGGAGAAGGGCGTTCAAGATTCGTCAAAATCGTCGAATTAACACTACACCATTTTCGGCCTACAGCAACACCACGTAAGTGTAGCCTAAACTAGCAAAAAGTGTGGCCTTTGATAAAAGGCTACACTTTTGGACATTCAGCAACACTTTTTAGGGGCTGCCCAAAAGAAGCGTAACCTTTGACATTAGGAAACACTTTTTAAATGTTGCCATCTTTGTCTACACATATAAAGCGTAGCCAAATAGGTATAAGGGCACGCTTTGAAGACGTGCATTAGCAACACCTATTTTTTGTTAGACTACACTTAAGAGCGTTGCCTTTTCAGATTTATTGGTCACACTTAAAAAGTGTTGCCTTTTATTGGTCATCTATTGCAACACTTTCAAAGTGTAACTTTTTATCTACCTAGAGCAACACTTACAAAGTGTAACGTCAACATTTATAAGCCTACATGTAGCACAAATATATATAATATATTTACATACATACAAGTGACGTAAAACACAAAATGAACTAATTAATCATTAAATTGAAGCTATATATTTCAAATAAACTTCGAGAAATATTTCATGTACAACCAAAAGATAGTATGTGTTGTGTACATACCCATACTTATACATCAATATTCT
>NC_028637.1:32028206-32031647 GCF_001406875.1 Solanum pennellii | reverse complement strand
TTACCTTGACAAAATCTTCAGCTCGGAGAAGAGAAAGCTCGGTCAGCTCGATGAGTTTTGCAGCTCGATCTTTAGCTCGATCTTCAGTTCGATCTTCAGCTCGGATAAAAGAAATTGTGAGTTCTTCAGCTCGAGGAAGGAAAGGGAAAGCGTGACTTGAACGAAATAGCTCCATCTTCAGCACAATATCAGAGAAAGGAAAGGGAAAGCGTGATTTCTTCAGAAAAGGTAAGGGAAAGGGAGAAGGAAATAGAAAGTCTTTTTGTTTTATTATTAATTAATGTTTATTTTTTTGGCCGATAAAAATGGGAGGGAGTGTTAAAAATATTGGAGGGAATATAATATTTGAGTGAAAAATTTTAAGGCAACACTTATAAAGTTTTGTTTTTTCAATTATAAAAATAGGACATTTTAGAAGTGTGGTCATATATGTAAATAGGTGTTGCCAATTATATCATATTTTAACAACACTTATAAAGTGTATCTTATATTATTAAAGAGTACACTTTTGAAGTGTTGCCAAAATTATTGTAGCAAAAAGTTAAAAATTTTGGCTACGCTTTAAAAGCGTTCCCAAAACTACTTTAGGCAACACTTTACAGGTGTAGTCCAGAATAAGTGTGGTCGTGGGCCTAAAATGGTGTAGTGTAACTTGTGGATTTCGTTAGGGGTGATCCCTAAAAAGGTATGTGGGTATATCTCAACATGGGATCCGTTCCCCTACGTGCAAAGCATGGTTTATTCGGCGTGTTTTCATTCCAAAAAGATTAGATTTTGAATAATCTCGAATTGTTTTTCTTGAATTTCTTTCGTTCTCTAACATGAGTTGAGATTTAGGAGTTCTTTTTGATTATATAAGAGTTTTTTTTGAATTTATTGGGTTAGATCCTCGTATATATTATATGTGAACTTAAATCTATGTGAATTTGATAAAAGAAATCAAAAAAGAATGATTTAACGTCATACAAATGAGATGAAAATTCTTCAAGCGTAACCTTGGGGGGAGGCAGGTGCAGCGCACCCAATATGCACCAAAGAGCCTGGGTAGGCGCGCCTCTAATGCGCCATTTTAGTGCCTCAGTGAGCTAGGGGTGGCGCGGTGCACCCAGGACGCGCCGAAATCGGCAATTTGTTGACTTTTCGTGAGTCTGTCTGATTAAGCCTTTTTAAAGTGCACTCTAAATGACTTCCTATCATATAGAAATCATCCAAAAACATGAATTACCACCTTGAATCCATAAGTTCAAATTCATTGAGAGTTTAGATCCAGGTCTAGAAAGTTCTTAAAGTCTTTTTAAGAAGTCTTATACAAATACTTTTAAACTTTGTTTTAATACATAAAGATCAAGTTGAGTGAAAATTAAAGTTAAGAAGAAGAAGTTCATTCCAAGTTCCATAACTCTTTTACGAACGTTTTAACTTGGTTTGTAAGACTTAAATTTGAGTTCAGTTCAGAGTGAAGTTAAGCCTTTTCTTTAAGGAAGTAAATGGGGACTATGTATTCCCAAAGGAGTGTAGAATGTTTTCACATTTAAATAAGAATGGAACATATATTTCCAAAGAGTCTTCGTGCTAGTTTTTCAGAAAACAGTAATAACATTAAAAATAAAGCAAGCAGGGTAATAGAGATTTCAAAAGTAGCCTTTGAGCTATGTTTTGAGCATTAATCTCAAATCATAGATGTAAGTTTGTTTTTAAAAAAAAAACATAAGATCTAATAAAATGATAATTTTGGGAGTAGTATTGAGCACCAATATGGGGGAGAGTTGAGATAACTCCCTGCCCCCATACACCATGTAACCACCATAGGTATAAAAGGATCATACTTTTTAGATTAATTTTTTAGTACTTTTTATCATAGACTAGTGGATCCATTACGCAGTTCAAGTTAGATATCGATTGCATGATGTATGATGGACCTGGCAGCCTAAGGCAAAACGTTATATCATCACCCTAGATCTTAAGTAATGGTTAAGAGTTGGAGAAATTCCTACATAAGTCAAATGTATTGATATATATACAACAGTGTATCCGTATTTTTACATACATCTCCGAGTTATTTGTATCCTTAAATACATTCGGAATTTACAACATGTTTCTTAACAACTTTTCTTTATATTGCACTTTCTTTTGAATTGCTTTATATTGAAATGAGTCATTATTATTGAGTTATGTTATTCATGAGTTGAGCAGAGCCAAGGTAAGTGTTCCTTCTCTTACTGTTTTAAAGCATAAGTTATTTTGGAGTTCCAACTCACATACTCGTATATTCAGTATACTGATGTTTGTTGGCCTGTATTCTATGACTATGAAGACATAGGTAACGAGGATCGACATCCAGCGCATCATTAATCTAGTTGAGAAATCAAGAGCTAGTTGGTTATCCTCCTTTCATTCGAGAGGACATATTTTATTGCTTTCTAGTTAGTTCATTAGCATGTTGCGGGGTTCGTCCCAACCTCCGTCTCAGTCATTTTAGATACTTCATAGAGATTTAGTAGTTCAAATGTCTCTACACTGTTACTTCAAACATTATTTGAATATATGATTTGCCATTTGGGATAAGTACTTATATATATCTTGGAGGTATATTTTTTGTGTTTAAGTCTTATGCTAAGTTATGTAAGCCAGGCCAAGGGTCCGCTCGAGGAAACAAATGGTCATTGAGTATCGACCACGCCCCGGGTGTCGTCTCGGGGTAAGGCAAAAGATTAGTTCACCATTGTGTAAGGGTAATTTCATTTCATACCTTAAGGTCATAAAGTTATTTTATAAGGGTTGTATCTATCACTAAGTTCGAGTTAATGAATCTACAGTAGAGACAACACATCTGTCTAGTTAGTTCAAGTTTTGTATGAGTTTCTATAGGTTTTTCCTCATGATATTCATTGAGTACCTCCCGTGAGAGAAATACACTTTAAAAGAGATATTATTCTTGAGACTCAACAAATTTCTTCATATAGAATGACTCAAGCTAAGTTAAAAGAATTAAAAGGTAGTTGAGAGATCTTCTTTGTAAGGGTTTCATCTGACAAAATATCTAACTTTAGGGGCGCTCTAGTATTATTCGTGAGGAAGAATGATGGTTTCCTTTATATGTATATTAATTAATTCAAGTTGATCTAGGTGACTTACAATGCAGAGAAGTTAGCCAAACTTTACATCTCAGAGATTGTTCGGTTGCATGGAGTTCCACTCTCCATCATATCAAATAGAGGTAAGCAGTTTACTTCTAAGTTTTGGAGAACATTGCATGTGGAATTAGGTACTAGGTTGGACCTTAGTACTGCATTTCACCCTCAGACCGATGGACAGTCTGAGCGAACGATTCAAGTGTTGGAGGATATGCTTCGTGCATGTGTGATAGAATTTGGTGGCCATTGGGATAGCTTCTTACCCTTAGCGGAGTTTTCATACAATAATAGCTATCACTCAAGTATT
>NC_028637.1:31959403-32025956 GCF_001406875.1 Solanum pennellii | reverse complement strand
GTGATGACTTCCAGATTTTGGGGAATAATAGATGTTGAATTTTAGAAGTTATTGAATTGGTTTTTATTAATGAGTTTAAGTCTTCCGCATTACTTTCTGTTGATATTATATTGAAATGTTAGGGTTTAGATTGGTTGGTTCGCTCACATAGGAGGGTAAGTGTGGGTGCCAGTCGCGGCTCGGTTTTGGGTCGTGACAACTTGGAAAGGACCTCTTGGGGAAACGAATCCCAAGAATGAAAAATCAATACCTTAATGAAGTTTTATCGACGAAATTTGAGAAGAAAAGTTTAGAACTTGGTCTTCTTCTCTAAACTTCATTTATCTTTCAATGGAAGTTGAGTTAAGAGAGAAAGTTGAGAGAGGTGAGAACTTTTGGGTTTTGATTTGGGGATTTTATAGATTGAGTAAAAATGGCTTACAGCTGATCTATAACCAATATATACCCATCCCTAGTATTACCCAAAATACCCCTCACTTAATTGGGTCTTTTGGAGATATCAAATTGACTTAATGATGATGCAAACTAATCTGGGAAGTGGCTTCGCGTCGCGGGGTCAATTTCACATCTTTTTTCAAAAAATCCGGTTTGAGCCAGAATACCCCATGGAAACCCCGCATCCATTGAAAATTATTGCCTTCCTTGTGTTATCTCTGAATCTTGGCTTCCGCAAGCTTCTTTAGCAACTTACTTGCCAATGTTTGGTTCCTACTCAAGGACCTCTCGAAGGTTTCTTGGGGAGTCGTTATTGTATGTTTGGACCCTTTATACTATATTTTACCTATTTAAAGTCTTTCTACAAGTTTTACACTCCTTATGACACTCCCAAAACATCACCAAACATAAGGACGTCGACTAGTTCAATTTTGCTAGTTTCCAGACGTCAAGGTATTTCATTGACACTAAGACTCTAATACTTCTAAATAATCTCTTAGGTTAGTCTAGGTCTGGAAATATAATTTTAATAATAATTAGGTAGGTGAGACTCTTGTCTAGGTCATGGAACTTCCTGAGTGTTAGATTATCCCCCCCCCCCCCTTAGGAACTCGTCCCCGAAGGACACTAATATCTTTTGAAGTGAAAGTATAGACTCAATGATAGCAACGCAACCAACAAAAATAAGAAAAACATAATCATAATGGATTAAAACTCAAATAAACATAATAACATGACATTTACACATAGCAACTCAAAACATCAATTTCTGTATATAGGAGCACCATATAACAACATGAAGAATTTCCTTCTCAACATCGACATAAGCTCAACAACACATAAAGAGTCACTTATGCAAAGACTCATTTAAAAACACATAAACATGGTCAATATCATTTTATTAAAGCAAAAATTACCAAATATCACTAATAAGTGAAATTCAAGCAAATGAACATCTTTCCATGAAAACTCGTTTTAGCAAAACTTTTAACATATTTATACACATCTTTGCAAAACAAGACAAATTCAATTTTAACTCATTGCATTAGTTATAAATAGGAAACACTAACCTTAATCAGCAAAGATATCAGGATAACGGAACTTCATGTTAGCCTCGGCCTCCCATGTTGATCCCTCAACTAGGTGGTTCTTCCATACCACCTTTACGGAAGACACCTCCTTGTTCCTCAACTGCTTCACTTGCCTATCAAGAATTTCAACCGGAACCTCTTCATAGGAGAGATTCTCTTCAACATCTAGGCCTTCAATACGAAGAATGGACTTGGGGTCAGCAATGCACTTCTTAAGAATGGAGACATGGAATACCGGATGAACCTAAGCTAGTTCACTAGGGAATCTCAACTCGTATGCAACCTTACTAAACCATTGCAAAATTACATAGGTACCCACATAGCGAGGAATTAACTTCCCTTTCTTGCCAAATCTCATTAACCCTTTCATAGGTGAAATTTTCCAATACACTTTATTACTTTACTCAAACAGTTACTCTCTTCTCCTATCAATTCCTTATCATATGAACTTTCTCCAAATTCTTAAAGATCATTTCAGGAAAAAAGAGTGAAGACTTGCCTACTTCAAACAATCTAATCGGAGATCTACATCTCCTACAATACGAGGCCTCAAAAGGAGCCATAGATATAATCGAATGGTAACTATTATAATAAGAGAACTCAAACAAAGGCAAGTATTCGTCCCAACATACCTTGAAATCAATTACACAAGCTCTAAGCATATTCTTAACGGGTTTAAATAGTATTCTCCGCTTGACCATCCGTTTGGGGATGAAAAGAAATTTGTAACTTCACTTGAGTACCTAACCCTATTTTGTAAGATCTCCAAAATTGTGACGTAAGTTGAGCAAATCTATCAAAATGATGGATTAAGGGATCCCATAATGAATTACAATTCCATACTCTTCTGCCAAATAAATAGACATAACGGGGATAAAGTTAGCGGATTTCGTCAACCTATCCACAACCACAAAAATAGATGAATTTTTCCTTCATGTCCGAAGCAAACCAACTACAAACTCCATATTAATATATTCCCACTTCAATGTGGGAACTTGTATATCTTGAATTACGCCACTTGGCTTTAGGTGCTCGTCTTTTACTTGTTGTAAATTTGCACACTTTATAACAAATTCCACAATGTCCTTTTTCAAGCCATCCCACCAAAATTACTCTCCAAGGTCGTGATTCATCTTTGTGGAACCTAGATAAATGGAATAATGGGAACTATGAGCTTCCTCTAGGATCCGATTTCTAAAATCATCTACATTGGGCACACACAACCTCTTTTGGTACCTCAAGACAACATCCCCTCATAAGGAGAATGAGTCATTAAGCATTCCAAGAACCGATTCCTTTGAATCCATCAGCAATGAATAAAGGTGTTGCTTAGACTTCACCTCATCAACCAAAGATAATTCAGAGTTCTGATAGATCATAAAACCACCATTTGGAGAATCTTCTAATCAAACACCCAAACGAGCCAACCTATGGACATCTTTTACTAGGAATTTTTTACCCTCTTCAACATGAGGCAGACTTCCCATATTCATACAACTTAGAGAATCTGCAACCATGTTGGCCTTGCCGAGGTGTTAGATAACACTTATGTCATAATCTTTAAACAATTCCAACCACCTTTGTTGTCAGTGATTTAACTACTTTTGAGTAAACATATATTGAAGACTCTTGTGGTCAGTATACACATAAACATGAACACCATATAGGTAGTGCCTCCATTTTTGCAAGGCAAACACCACGACCTCTAATTCAAGATCATTAGTTGGGTAATTGTTCTCATGCACCTTAACTTGTCTAGAGGCATACGCTATAACCTTCTCGTGTTGCATAAGGATGCAACCCAATCCCACTCAGGATGCATCAAAATATACAACAAAACCCTTGGTACCCTCCGGTAAAGTCAACACTGGAGCGGTGGTAAGACTATCTTTTATGATTTGGAAGATCCTTTCGCATGCGTCCGCCCACTTGAATTTCACATTCTTTTGGGTCAATGTAGTCAAAGGAGATACAATGGATGCAAAGGCATCCATAAACCTCCTATAGTACCCATGTAGACCCAACAAACTTCAAATGTCGGTTAGAGTCAATGGTCTAGTACAATTTGTAACCGCCTCGGTTTTCCTTGTATCGACCTGAACTCCCTCACTAGAGATTATATAGTCAAGAAACGCCACCGACCTCAACCTAAACTCACATTTGCTATACATGGCAAATAGTTAATTTTCCTTAAGCACTTATAACACCACTTTCAAATGGTGTATGTTTTCACTCTAATTTTTCGAATATACAAATTTGTCGTAAATGAAGATAATTATAAATAAATTTATGTAACTTCGCAACACCCTATTCATGAGGTACATAAAAGTCGCCAGGACATTAGTGAGACCCAAGGACATAGTCTAAAATGATAGTGACCAAATCATTTTCAAAAGGTCATTTTGGGAATATCTTCATCTCTCACCCTAAGTTGGTGATATCCCGACCTCTAGTCAATTTAAGAAAGGTAGCTTGCCCCTTGGAGTTGACCAAAAAAGTCGTCAATCCGAGGGAGAAGATACTTATTCTTAATGGTCACCTTATTGCGCTACTGGTGATCAATACACATCCTAAGCGATCAATTCTTCTTTTAAAAAATAGAACCGTAGCACCTCATGGGGAAATACAAAGTAGAATGAAGCTTTGTTAGTACATCTTAGACTTGAGCCTTCAACTCATTTAAATCAGCCAGAGCCATCCTATAACGAGGAATTGAAATGGGATTTGTATACGGTAATAAGTTAATACCAAAGCCAATTTCCTTTTCTGGACGAATTCCAGGAAGATCATTAGGAAATAACTGCGGAAATTCCCTCACTACCAGGACTAACTCAATGGGAGGAACTTCGGAGTATAAATCCTTAACCCTCACAATATGGTATAAAAACCCTTTGGAGATCATCTTACAATCTTTAGGCAAGAAATGATATGACCTCTAGGAGTAGAACTTCCCCCCTTCAACTCTAGGACGAGTTCATTAGGAAACATGACCACTCTTGTCCTACAACCAATGGAAGTAAAGCAAGCACGCAACCAATCCATTCCCATAATGAGATAAAAATCAACCATATTAAGTTCTTATAATTCAAAATAGATAACTCTATTAGGGAAACGTTATAGGATAATTTATATACACCCTTTTTGCAATCACCGACTCACTTATCGTAGTAGTCACCATAAAAAGTTCATTAAAAATATCGGGCAAAATATCAAACTTTCTATCTACCAAGGGAGTAACAAATTACAAGGTAGTGCCCGTATAAAGTAAAGCATAAACATTTATAGAGAAGACTTGTAACATACAAGTCATCACATCGAGAGAACTCTCTTATTTACCCCTAGAGCGGAGAACATCAAAGCGATTCTCTCTTGGAACATCAACATTAGAACCACCTTCCTTTTCTTACACATTACTCTTGTCTTTCCCATTTCTATTAGGGAAATCCTTGACCTTGTCACTACTTTTACCACACCCAAAGCAATTGTCCATCCCAACTATGAATTCAGAAAATGCTTCTTACCACACTTCCAACAAGTTGGTTTCTTGCTTAGTTAACTAGTACCTCTTGCCTTTTGAGACTTACATTAGACAACCTATCATCATGAGCCTTGGGAAATTATGAAAGAACTTGATTGGAAAACCTCTTCTTTAATCTAGGTTTGTCTTGAATTTCCAACCTCCCTTTTGAAGAACAACTTAAAAAGGCATGACCGTCTTGGCCTCTATATTCTTCCTCCTTACCCTACTTTCTTCCACTTGTTTAGTATGAACCATTACACGATAGAAATTCATATTATGATAAAGCATAGCCGAACGACATTGTTCCACCAAGTCATCAGACACTCTAGTAAGAAAATGACTCATCTCATCCCTTGGGTTAGCAACCAACGATGCTGCATACTTGGACAACTTACTAAACTTCAAAGAGTAGTCAAGTACACTCATACCTCCTTGACAAAGGTTGATGAATGCTTCCACCTTATCATCCATCATCTCTCTAATAAAGAACCTATCAAGGAAAGCCCTTTTGAAGATCTCCCATGTCACCAGACCACCTCTTAGCACCCTATTATCTCTCCATTGTGTGTACCAAACTTTGTCCACATCTTTGAGTTTAAAGGCCGCCAACTCGACCTGCTCAATTGGAGTGACACCCATAGCAAATAGGATCATATAGACCTCATCTACGAAGTCTTGAGGATTGCCTATGCATCACATAGTCTCTTATTCATATGTGTGGAGTTCTTCACAATTATGAATAAGAATTTACATAAATGTGGTTTAGTGAGATATCGATCCTAAATATATTCAACCTTATTTTTTGATACCAAGTTTTTCACATCTGGGGAGCACCTCCTAGAAGTAACCGGTGTCATCGTCCTCGAAGAAGACTAAGAATAACCTCTTAGAATTAATCATTACATTTCATAGTTTAAAAAGGTGGAAAATTAAAGCATTTCATCTACATCTACTTCATGAGGTCTACATACACCTCTCGCATACGCATAATATACACATAGGGAGCTTACATAGACTCCTAGCTTAGGAAGCACTATATAAGCTTCTAATTTTATTTCACATACATAATATGGAAATATAATCTCATAGAAAGTCTAGGATAAGTCTCATATATAAACCATCTCAATGAAATGCAATATCGGCCACATATAGGCATATACAAGAATCATCTTCAAATCAAAAGGAATGAACACAATGTATTTGCACTAGAACAACATCAATAACTTGATAGTGGCATCGTCCACGGATGGTGAGGACCTACAGAACATGGACAAGGAGATTCCAAGTTATCTTCAAATGGACCTTCTAGAAGCTCAACAGTCGGAACATACACATTTGTAGAAATATAGAAATATGGGTTAGTACACACTTGTACTAAGTATGGGAATATGCTTATAATACATTCGAAATCATGCTAAATGAAACATTTGTTCAAAACCTTGCTATGCTACTTTGAAAAAGCCTTATGCACAATCAAGAACAATCATGAGTCAATAATAACATATTCCTTAAGAGAATACCATGTTCAACACAAGACAAACATCATCAAGTAAAACCAACTCAACATGTACCATAGCATAATTGAGTACATAACCAAACAATGTTCAACATCATGATATAACCACAAAGAGTATATAAGATGTTTGTAACACTTGAAAAATCCAAGATGTGTCTAAAAGCCTAACATAAGGGTCATGCAGTCTAGACACTGTTTTAAGGACTATTTTAATATATTGTAAGTCATTTAGGAAGTCTATAAACCAAACATCCAAGAACGTCCATGACATCCGAAAACTAGTTCTAGGATGTACTAGCGTGCCTAACCCTATTTAACTAGCTTTTAGGAGTCGAAAATCCATGAATATTTGTACAGGGTAGATATAAACATGTGTATAAGTTAATTCATGTTTGAAACTTCTGGGTGCGACTCCCCAAGTCCCATCCAAGGGACCTTGAGGAGGACCCTTGTCGGTGTCAACACTGTCTAGGCAGAGTGCACCCATGAGAGTGCAATCGACGGGGCGTTTGTTGATCGACAGGGCGTCGATGCCAACCATGACCAAAACATAGCAATTTTAATGGAGTCCATCACCTGCACACTTTTTGACAAGAAGGATGGACATGCAGCACCGAAGGGCACAGTGACCGTCGACTCACAGTCTGACGGTCGATCGCTGTCTCATCTGAGACTGTCCATTTTCCTACACGTTTTAAGTTAAGTCCTAGTTAATTAATTAATTCAATTGGTGGTTTGTAAGGGGTTTATGGAAGCCTAATTAACTAATTTAACTCCCCATATAAAGAACCCAACCCCATTAATCTAACTACAACTCTCAAAACAAACTCTCTTCCTTCTCTCTTCTTTCTCTCTCTATTGAAGACTAGCTAGGGGAGGGATTTGGGGGCTGAAAATGGATCAATTCGCCATCAAATATTCACTGAACGTTGAGGTATGGTATCTAATTCACCTTTGAGACCTCTATCCTCAAAGGGTTCCTACTAAGTATTTTCAAAAGCAGAGTTTTCAAGTGGGTCATTCTCAATCTCAAAAATTATGTTGTGAATTAGATTTTTTATGTTTTATATAGGATAGTATGAATTTATTAAGGTGTATTCTAACCTAATATTGACATATCTTGATTGTTAGGTCTAGTTTGTAGAAGATAACCCTCAACCCTTAACCCTAGGTTTGATTTTGATATTAATTAGGTTGTATTTGGTTGAATTAACTTTGTTATTGATTGAATTACCATTATAAGAAGTTTTTACATTAATCATTAACAAATTAGAGTGAATTGTAGCCTTTCATGCCAGTCTTGACAAGATGATCTAGGTTAGGAGTGAATTGACCTAAGTAATTTGTTTTAAGCTATGATCTAGTATTCAATTGTGACATAGTGTTTCTTCTAGTCTTGTTATCATGTTGATTATTGATTGAAGATGATGTATGCATAAAATTTGTTTGAGTGAGCGTTTTTTGTACGACCTTGACGATAAACTATGAAGGAGACTTGGTAAGCCTTAGGATCTCTATCATTTACTTTAAATTGTGGTTAATTGTGATTAAGTCATGATGTTGTAATGGAGTATACCTTGTATTAGGACTGATAGGGTGGTATGATGTTGAATTGAAATTTCTTGACTATGTTGTGAGGTTGATTAAGATTTATATGTTATAAGGATGGTGATGACTACCAATGTGCCTTATCATGATATGAAATGCTAATGTGCTAACCTCACCGATTCGTATTGTGATGAAAGGACTTATACTCATTAAATTTATACTGAGGTATCATGATGATGATATTATACAAGGGTTAGACCCTATGACACAAACTAAGATATGATTGATAATTAAAGGCATATTGTGAGGTATCATGATTGATAGTTCACTCTAGCTTAGTACCGAGGGAACTAGAGTGAGGAGTGTCCCTTACCACATAGGGGAGGTAGGAGAATTAAAGTACTCTTATGATTGGAGACTACAATGCATGTTGCATAAAGTGGTTCTTATCTGTATCTCCTAGTTCTTCAACTATGTTGCCCCCATAGGAATACTAGGGATCCACGTAGTTTCTATGTTTTATGTTTTTTTACTACCTTGGCCAGTAGTCCACCGACACCTGACTCCACACTAGCTCATGTGTTCTATGTCGGTTAGGGAATGATTTTCCCAAAATGTAAAATGAATCAAAGGATTGAACTCTAATTAGGACAATCTATGGGGTCTAGCTTAGTCTGGGTAGGGGTATGTGAATCTACCTAAGAATTGCAGTAGTTATCCTTGCGGGGAGTAGTAGGAGGATGTTTCTTATGTACGATTATGCTTATAATTATATATGATATGTATATGATGAACTTGCACATTGTTGATACTATATGTTCATTAGTTCACTTATAAATATGTGTTGGCTTATATTGTTAAAGTAAGATGAAATGTATATCTAAATTTCATGTTATGTGCAGTAGGGTGTTAGTCATGGTTCTTGTTGGATTACTTTATTGAGTAAGGATATGGGGCTTTGCTCTGTCATTGAACTTGTTGACTTGATAGGGGTCCATGGGTAATTGTCTTGTTTTGTTTATAATGAAATGTACTCTTATTCATGCTTATTGTTAATATGACTTGATGATAGAGTTATATGGTATGAATGGTTGATTTCACTAGACTTGATGTTGTAATATTGTGATGAACATGCCTATGACTTCATGAATATGAAATAATAGTTCGTTTAGTCTTGTTAAATGTGAATAAGTGTTTTTAAATTGAAAATGCATACTTTATGAAATAACCTTTTTCTTAGCATATTTTTCAAGAATGTGTGCATATGGTCTTATACTTAGTACAAGTGGCGTACTAACTCCATTTCTTCCTTTTCCCAATCATTTTAGGTTCCGATCATTGAAGAGTTTTGGAAGGCGACTTCAAGAAGGCTTGGATCCTTTGGATCATCCACGTAGGGTAGGTCCTCATTGTCCGATGGCGTTTCCTATATCGAGATAATGTTATTGTTTTTTTTTTAAGTTCTAAGACTCCTATATCCTCTCTACTTTTATTTGAGTACAGATTGTATAAATCCTATATGTGGCTCTCTTTACATTATTGTATGGGCTATGCTCAAATTTCTAATTGTGTTAGATGGTTATGACATGAGACAATATTTGAAGACTATGTTCTATCTTATATATATATTTATGTGCAATAAAATTAGAAGTCTATGTAACCTTCCTATACAAAGGGTCTATGTATACTCGATATAATGTGTATGTAGAGGTCTATGTAAACCTCCAAGTAAAGTAATGAAAACTTTTAAATTTTATGCTAAATTTGACCTATGAATGTAATGATGTAAGCTAAGAGGCTAGTCTTAGTACTCAAATAGGACGACGACGCCGGTGGCGTCTATGGAGTAAACCCGGATATGAAAAACTTTGTATCAGAGCATGAGGTTGAATTATCTTAGAGTCAATGTCTCTCTCAACCACGTCTATGTAAGTTTGTATTCATAATTCTTACGCATGCCATACTTATTAATAGGAACCTACGTGATGCCTAGGAAACTCAATTTCTTGGAAATATTATATCGTGTCATTAGAGTATACTTATGGTGTGCTTTTACATCTAATCCTATTGTTGTAATTATAGGAAAAATGAACACTCGAACGAATGCGGTATTAAGGCTTGAAGAGGAGATTTCCAATGCGGGGAGCTCCTCCCCGTGGCGATCAAATTCCTTCTCTTGAAGAAGAGCTAATGTTGAACAAGCTCCGGTTAATCCTCCACCCTTGACGGATGATGATATAAGGGCATCCCTTATCCAATTTTCCCAAGCCGTCACTACACAATCCCAAGCTATGACGGCCCAAAATAACCGGGAGGTTGTACCCCGTCAATATCAACAAGTTATTGCAATTACCTCCCATCTAAGGGACTTCACTCGGATGACCCCTCCAACTTTGTATAGGTCAAAGGTTGTAGAAGACACCCAAAAGATGAGGATACTTGGCTTTCATGGGTGCTTCTACTTCCGGAGTAGCTCCCTCCACAAAACCTTGACTGTAGAGACTTCTTTGTTTCTCAACCTTCTAACCTGACGGCCATGAATCTCAACTGGTACATCCTCATAAGAAATACTATCTTTCACTGCCACACTCTATAATGGAACTAAAGAGGCAAGATCACCCATGCACTTCTTCAAAAGCTAGATATTAAAGACTGGATGCACTACAACTAGTTCTGGTGGCAATTGTAACTCATATTCACCTTTACATCACTTATCAAGATCTTTTAAGGTCCTACATATCTAGAACTCAACTTCCCTTTCTTACAAAATCTCCTAATTCCATTCCTAGGTGACACTTTTAAGAAAACTCAATCATCAGCTTGGACCTCTAGTTTCGTTCTCCTTACATCTACATAAAATTATTGACAATTCTGGGTTGTCTTAAGTCTATCATAGCTTCTCCACCTACTTCAACCCAACCAACAGTAGATCTAAATTCACTCCCATACAGTGCTTTATAAGCAGCCATCTGAATATTGGAATTGTCGTTATTATTGATGGCGAACTCATTAAGAGGAAGGTGATCATCCAAACTACCCTTGAAATCGATCACACAAGCTCTCAACATATCCTCTAGGGTCTGAATTGTATGCTCTCTCTTTCCATCCTTCTGCGGATGAAATGTTATGCTAAGGTTAACCTGAGTACCAAGATCGTTATGAAATGACTTCCAGAAATGAGAGGCAAATTGAGGACCTGTATCTGAGATGATAGACAAAGGAACCCCATGCAACCTCACAATTTTATTAATGTAAAGCTTGGCATAGTCCTCAACAAAATCAGTAGTCTTGACTGCCATAAAATGAGAAGACTTAGTCATCTTGTTAACTATCACCCAAATGGAGTCATGCTGTCTATGAGTTCGAGGTAACCCTGTGATGAAATCCATATAGATAACTTCCCACTTCCAAGTAGGAATGTCAAACTCTTGAGTCATACCCTCCAGTTTCTGATGCTCTACCTTGACTTCCTTGTAATTAAGGCACTTACTCACAAAATCTACTATATCCCTCTTCATGCCATTCCACCAGTACACGTCCCGCAGATCGTCATACATCTTAGTGGCACTTAGATGAATAGAATATATGGTGTTATGGGATTGTGAAAGAATATGTTGTCTCAACTCACCCACATCACGAATACACAATCTACCATGGTAGTGAAGTACACCATCTCCCTCTTTGGAGAAAACCAGTACTCTCTGATTATGGGTTGCACCCTTAAGTTCATTCCAGATTGGATCACTGTCTTGCTTTTCCTTAATATCCACAACCAAAGAAGATTTCATAAGGCGAACACCCAAGTGAGCAAGCCTATGAACATCCTTCACTAGTTCCTTCTTTTCTTCCTCAACATGGGCTATACTACCCATATATAATTTTCTTAGAGCATATCCTACTACATTTGCCTTATAGGGATGGTAATGCACACTCATATTATAATCCTTAAGTAACTCAAGACATCTCCTATGGAGAAGATTCAACTCTTTCAAGGTGAACACATAGCAGGATTTTATGGTCAGTGAACACATCTACATGAACACCGAACAAGTAGTGTTTCCAATTCTTGAATGCAAACACCATTACTACAATCTCGAGGTCATGAGATCAATAGTTCTTCTTATTAACATTAACTTGTCTGGAAGCATAAGTTATAACCTTAAACTCGCTGCAACAAAATATAAACTAAGAAAACTATGGATGTATCAAAATAGATCACATAACCATCTCAACCCTTTAGTAGAGTAAATATAGGAGTTGTAATCAATCTAGTTTTCAATTTTGCAAAGCTCTTCTCACTATCATCTAACCATTGAAAGTTTACAATCTTCTAAGTCTATCTAGTCAATGGAAATGATATGGATGAAAATTCTTGAACGAATTTTCTATTATCACTCGCTATACCTAAGAAACTTCTGATATTTGTAGCAGAGGTAGGTGTTGGCCGTTGTTTCACTTCTTCTATCTTCTGGGAATCCATTCGGATCCCCTCACTAGATACAATATGACCAAGGAAAGGATTGAATTGAAACCGAAACTCACATTTTCTAAACACAGAAAATAATTAATGATTATTGAAAGTCTTCAGAACAATTCTCAAATGACTCACATGATCTCCCTCATTCCTAGAGTAAATGACGATATCATCAATGAAGACGATAGCAAACAAGTCCAAATACTTTTTGAACACTTTGTTCATCAAATCCATGAGAGTTGCAGGAGCATTAGTTAGTCCAAACGACATAACTACAAATTACTGAATTTTGAACGTTGTTTTCGGAATGTCACTATCTCTGACTCGTAGCTGATGATAACCTGATTTGAGGTATATCATTAATAAATAACAAGCACACTGAAGCTAGTTAAAAAATTCATGAATCCTGGGATGAGATACTTATTCTTGATTATGACCTTGTTCAACTTTCAATAGTAAATGCACATTCTGAGAGAACCATCTTTCTTCTTTACGAACAACACTGGTGCAACCATGGTGAAGGTCTCATGAATCCCTTATATAGAAGGTATTTCAACTACTTTTTCAATTCCTTAAGATCAGCTGGAGCTATTCTGTAAGGAGGAATAGAAATAGGCTGGGAATCTTGATGGAGATCTATTCCAAAGTCAATTTCCCTTTCGGGAGCAACTCAGGGAAGATCTTCTGGAAACACTTTTTGACACTCACTGATACTTGAACTGACTCATGAGTTTGCATTTCTAGTGCTAGAATCCTTAACCCAAACTAGATGATACATATATCCCTGAGAGATCATCTTTCTATCCTTAAGGTAAGAAATTAATCATCCAATAGATGTTATGCTACTACCCTTCTATTCTAAGAATATTCTAAGAATGGTTCATTTGGAAACTAAAAATCTGAGTTCTACAATCGACTGAGGCATAAAAAAAAAGTAACCAATCCATGCCTAGAATGACATCGTAGTCTATTATTTCTAACTCTACATGATCTTCTGAGGCAACTTTTTAAGAGACTGTGCTAGGGCAACTTTTGTATACCCGTAAAGCTATAATTGGGTCACCGAGTAGAGTTGAGACTTAGAAAGGTTCTGAGAGATTTTTTGGACTAACACTGAATTGTACTGCTATTTAAGGAGTTACAAAGCAGAGAATAGCCCATTGATCATTCCATTGAGTGTACCATATATGAGCCACATCATTCAGCTAAAGAATGCCAACTCTACTCTACCATTAGCAATTATTTGCATCACTCCAAATAATTTCTTAAGCTCATCATTGATGTTATTTGGGTCCTGACAAACTTGCGACCTTAAAAACATAGGTAAATTCATCCTAAAAAACTCTTTAACTCTAGCTGCTACTGATCAATAATTTATATTAGTAAGAACCATAACATGCTGATTGTTATTGTTGGTTATACTTTTAGACAAAGTAATTACATTCCAATACTCTGTGTTCAATACCTCATGGTCTGCGACTAGAAGAAGTGCGTTAACATTTCGTGCATCAACATTCCTTTCATAAGCTTTACAAGATGGTATGATCTTAAGCCCATAACGATGGATTAGACAAAAGAGCATACAAACGCACGATGAGAACATCGAGAAAGTGAAAATTTCCTAAAGTACTTTATAGGTTTGTGAGGAAGAAAGATGGTTCCCTTAGAATGTATATGAATTATTGCAAGTTGAGCTAGGTCACCATAAAGAAAAAACCCAAAACTATATGCATAAAGATACCTCACAAAACCTTGTCATCACATGTACAAAGTTGTTCTAACAAAAAAGAGTAGAAGTTTTAGAAGTGGACCAAAACAAAGTTGTATAAAAAAGAATAAGATGAGCTATACAAGGTCCATAAGGAGACAAGCCTATCCAAGATGTCAAATGCTCAATCTCATCTCTAGTCCCCGCCTCCAATCAGATTAATCCTCATGAATTCACATATTTAAGCTCAACCTAGTTTAAATAGAAGTTTTAGCCTACCATTAGGCCGATCGTGCATGCTCCAAATAACAAGGAATAACTTTTTTTTTTCGAAACGATCTCCGAAATCTACAACACTATCAAAAATAGGATCACAACATCATTACAATCATAAAGACACTAAAAACACATAAAACATAGATGGAGAAAGTTTAGAATCAAAAGAGATTTGTTGTACCTGTGCTGGAATTTTTTGATTCGGCTCAATCCAAAGGACCAATAAAATTCCTCGAATTTATGTCCACAAAGTGAACTCAATTCGGGACCTAAGACAGTGAAAACAACAATCAAGCAATAAATTAACAATAAAGCACAGCTAAGGCAAAAACTTTAGCACCAAATTTAGCTCAAACATAAATTTATCGACTCAATTAGACCAACCAACCACATATACCTGAAAATTGCAAATGTTTGGGACATTGAATTATTTGAATAGTAGCTCCGATGAGTGAGAAATTGTATATTCAATTTAAGAGCAAATATTCCTTCATTTTCATATGATATTTAATATTGGTTAGAACAAGGACGGTGACCACGACCACTTTGATTGGCCACCCATGAATGTTATGGGAGACCTAGTGAATACGAACAGTAGCAAAAACTGGTCGCGTCTACATGATTAAATCCTCCAAACTCAAAGGCTCACGGATGCGAATGAGACTAACGCGAACACAAAAGATACTCCCACTAGTATGTGAATACGATCCTCATGTATGAAGATAAAAAATAATCCGCACCAGCTAATGCATATAAGCTACATTGTCAAGTTCAAAATTCTCCAACAGGGCACTCTTAATTCGTTTAGAACCCTATAATTGTAAAAGATATATGCAAGCCAACAAAATTCGATATTCTCGACTCAATGGAGAAGTCACTATTTCCATACAATGTCACCTCTAGGAAAAGTAGGTCCAAACCCAAAACTATGTTTAAAGTGAAAATTCAGAAGAAGATTCAGAATTAACCCAGTAGCCTCGCTCCCTAACAAATAGTCGTTCGAGACCAAACTCAATATTTTGGAGCTAAAAGTTGTGAAAGAATTCTCATGTAATTTAAAAGTTTACTCATAATGTTGATTAAATTCAAAGTTAGGCCTTAAGTTAAAAGTTAAAACACTTTCACATAGACTCATACAGAAAACCTTGGGAGTAGTGCCAGCTATGCTACTTTTTTAAATTGTCCCTTTCAGAGTTGATGTAATTGTCAGAATTTGATTTCAAGGTCACCTTCTTCAACTACTGATTAAAATGACTACTCAAAGTTCAAAATCTCCAAAAAAACATAAACTCGTATAAAAACTAAACGAACGACTATATGAACAAACTATAAGTCTCGTCTAGGAAAACATTAAACGATGAATAAGAGGCATAAACACATTAATTACATGGAGTTTATTACATTTTTGAGTTTTACAACTATAATTTTCATATTTGATGGAGTTAATTCCACAATATTTTTTGATAATTCACTGAGTTTTATAAGAACTTGATTTGTTATTGTATTAATAAGTACTTTCGTACTGTTTATGTATTTTGCTTCTAAAAATAAATTAATGGGTTTGATTGTGTTATGTAATTGATTATCCACCTGGCAGCTAGCGTGGGTCTCACTCATGATGGTTTGGGTTGTAAAAATCAACCTAAATGTTATACGAGTTTACGTAACCAGAAGGTATAGTTGTATCTTATGTGAATATGGTGAAGTAAAGAAATATGATATACTTTAAGTTTCACTTTATTCTTATAGTTGTATCTAATGTGAATATGGTGAAATAAACAAATATGATATATTATTACTAATCACAAAAATGGAAAACAAGTAAATTGTAGCTTCCCCTCGAAATTAGGTTCACATGAAAAGAGAAATAGACAAATTATCTACATGCTAATGTAATAAATAGTAATTGACCAGATTTTAATTTTGAAAAATGTCCAAATATGGGGAATACAATTATCATATTTTCATAAGAGTAAATTCAACATTAATGATCATATTAAATGTTTCAACACCTATATTAAATATGGATTTCATCATAAGTTTACCTTGCACCCGTAGACAGAATGACTGCATTTGGGTGATAGTTCATAGCATGACTAAGTCTTCTCGCTTTTTAGTGGCCAAGACTATAGATTCCGCGGACGACTATGCCAAGATTTACATTAATGAAATCTTAACTTTGCATGGGGTTCTTTTTTCTATCATCTAAGATAGAGGTCCTCATCTTACCTCTCATTTCTGGAAGTCATTTCAGAAAGGTCTTGGTACTCAAGTTAATCTTAGCACAACAGTTCATCCACAAATTGAATGATAGGTAGAGTGTACCATTCAGACCCTAGAGGATATGTTGAAAGCGTTTGTGATCAATTTAAAGGGTAGTTGGGATGATCACCTCCCTTTTATTGTGGTCTCTTGTAACGGTAGCTACCATTACAACATTCAGATGGCCCCTTTCGAGGCTTTATATGGGCGTAGATGTAGATCTCCTATAGGTTGGTTTAAAGTAAGTGAAGCAACATTGATAGGACCATATTAAGTCATTTATGTATGGAGAAAGTTCAACTCATTAGAGATAGACTTAAGAAACCCAAAGTCGTCAGAAATCTTATGCAGATGTAACGAGAAGGGAACTAGAGTTCCAATTTGATGATTGGGGTTTCCTGAAAGTGTCACAAATGAAAGGGGTGATGAGGTTTGGTAAGAAAGGAACCTCAGTCCTAGATACGTAGGCCCTTACAAGATCTTGAAAAAGGTTGGCAAAGGGGAATATGAGTTACAGTTGCTACTAGAACTAGCAACAGTGCATCCGGTCTTTCACATCTTACTTTTCAAGAAGTGTGTGGGTGATCCAGCCTCTGTAGTGCTATTGGAGAGTGTGGCTATGGAATATAATATTTCTTATGGAGATGTACCAGTTAAGATTCTTGACCGTCAGGTTAGAAGATTGAGAAACAAAGAAGTCACATCACTCAAGGTTTTGTGGAGGAGTCAGTACATAGAGGGAGCTACATAGGAAGTAGAAGCAGCCATGAAAGCCAAGTATCCTCACCTATTTCCTTTCGATTCCACTCTAGCTTGAGGTAATAGTTCCTCTTCAGTTTTTCAGACATTAATGCATAAAATCGGTCTTACAATCATGTTCCCTAAGTATGTACTTGCATTTTCAGTGTAATTGCATGTTCTTCGAACTCAATTAACTCAGAAACTCAATTCTCAGTGTTTAGTGGTACACTTTGCAGCTCACTCCCTCTATTTAAGCTAGTTTAGTCAACATTCCAGGACGAATGGTCCAATTGGGAAATAATGTAACACCTCATATCAAAGATAGTAAGAAAATGCAGACTATCAGAAGGTGCAGGTGCCAACGACGGAGCCAAATACGGATCGTCACTCCACTTACGGTCCCCGTCAGTCGACTCCATCGATGGGCCAGCTGACTATCAGTTCTAAATCTCAATGGACGCTTGACTTGTACGGACCGTTAGTCGACTTAGTGTCTGTCAGTTGAATCCAACGAATGATCAACTTACTTCCAATACTTAGTCTCAAACGACGGTCGACAAGTACAGACCGTAAGTCAACTTATGGTCCGTCAGTCGACTCCGTCGATTGATCATCTTAGTTCCTGTTTTAAGTCACAAATGACACTCGATCTATACACATTGTCAGTCGACTAACGGTCCGTCACTCAACTCCGTCGATTCACCAGCTGACTTTCAATTCTAAGTCAAGAACCATAGTCGACCACTACTGACCATCAGTCGACTTACTGTCTGTCAGTCGACTCCGACAACTTTTAAGTCAAGGGTCTTTTAGTCTTTTCCTACTTTGTTTAACCCATAATCTATGTCATTCAGATCATAAATTATGAGTTTTAAGTTAGCTTAAGACTAGAAACATAACATAAAATTACCTAAGTCAAACCATTAATCAAAACATAGAAATTAGAAGCAAGAGACAAAAAAAAGGTCAAGAACTCTAGTTCAAGAACACAATAAGGTTCCATTAGTTCTAGACCCAAAATATAAAGATTTATCCGTGGAATTTATCACCAGCTCTGTGATATTTCACTAGTGGGTTCCTTTCACCCATAGGTTCCCTAGATTTCAATTAGTTTCTTGATCCCCATATCATGAATAGATTTAGGGTTTCAAGAATTTCAGCATATTACCATGTATGAGTTAGTTATATGTTCAAAATAATATTACCATGTTATTTTTCAGTTTATTGCAATAATTTGAGAACCCTAGTTATGTATTTATTTAGTTTTTGAATTACACATGCTAGGTAAAATATTTCAGTTACTTGCGATATACATGCCTCAGTTATTAATTCATCATTATTACATTAATTGGTGCATTCTCAATTTTCATGTTAAGTTTAGAGCCATTTAGTTTTTACAGAAATGTAGTCATAATCATTTAACTACTTAATTCATTGAGAGTAGCATAATACCGAGTTGGACTAAGGTTCACCGTACCCAAATAGTCCCAGAACTACTAGCCAAGTAGGTTGTAAGTTCCCTCTATGGGCATCATTTTAGTTATCATGCCAGAATGTTTTTATACCTCTGGCAGGGTATATTGGGTCCTCTCAATGAAGCGTATACATCGAAATCCATATTTAGGTCATGTGGTTTTATTATCGGTTATTAGTACCTCTCATAGTTCAGTCATATTCTATTATATTAGACATATTTATAGTTCAGTTAGTATTCAGCCTCAGCATGTTATAAATTTGGTCATTGCATCTAGTTTATCTAGCATTCAATATATCATGTTTAGAATATTATACTTGCTTTTGTGCTTGTTCCGTTATTTATTATTTCTGCTTCACTCTATCCTATATGTTAAGTACCTTTCAAGTGCTGACGCATACGTGCACTACGTCTTCTTATGATGTAGGTTCAGGTTCTCAGTATCCAGATCACTCTTAGATCGGTTGCCCATCTCCAGTTCTGCAGAATTAGAGGTGAGTCCTCATTCTCCTAGGAAAAAAGTAATGACTTTCTCTCTAGTATTTTTTAGTCCTTTAGTTTATGTTTTGCTAGACTTAGTTGGGGCATGTCCTATCATTTCTAGTCAGTTAAAGGCTATTTCAAGCTATAATTAGTTTCAGCTTAGTATGGAGTTAACATTTTCTTTCTATTAAACTTATCACTTTTGAAATAACTCACTTATAGTATATGGGTATTCCCCTTCTTTTAATTTTAATTATAATTTATCTTCCGCATCAGTTTATTATCTGTAGTAAGCTCATGATCATGCTTGCAGGGTTAGCTTGGGATCATTTGTGGTCCTAGGTCCCGTGTCTGCGTCTCCGGGGTAGCTCGGGGCGTGAAATCCAACAAAAACTTTTGCTTGTCCTTAAGTAAAATCATGTTCAGAAGCTCGAAAGGTATGCCTCAAAAGTGGTGCACAAGGCTCAATATGAATGCACACAAAAAAGACTCAACCTACATATGCAAGAATCAATTGTGAACTCATGAGTTCAAGTTGTGACCCGCCATTACAAAAGGTTCTTAGGTTCATAAGACTTGATTCAGATGCAAGTTCAAGATCAACAAAGGTACTCAAATGCCCTCACAAAAAAGAATGGTTCCATATTCACACACTATACGTCAACAATTTAAGCTCCAGAATCACAAACAACTTTCACACTCAAAAAGATGAACACATGCATGCATGACTTCACCAATAGATTTTCCCTTATTTTCCAGAAAACATTTGTATAAGCTCACGCAAGATCAAAAAGGTCTTTCATGACTTGTAACGGGGCTGAGTGCGAAGGTATTTTCATTTATCTTAGTGGTTGTTATCATCATGAAATATTATATGAACAACTTTCCTTTTTTTCTTTAGTATTCATTTATGTCAAATTCACCTGATTATTTGATTCTCATGGACTACCGGACAACCCATTTTCATTTCAAACTTTCACTACTTCATTTCACAATTTTTTCTTTGTTTTTATTCTTTTAAATCTCTCCCTTTTTTCTGTATGGAGGGGTTCCATCTTTTACAAGTTCATGAATCAAGGGGGACCTTTTAACATTTCTTTATTTTTCTTCTCTTTTAACCACATCCGCAACTTAGGCTTTTTGCCTAAGTTGGCTATTCAAAGACATTACACTACATGAGGATTAAGGCTGAATAGGCAATGAGAGATATCATTTGCTCAAGATTCTTCAAAGAAATGGGATAAGTCTTAAAAGGGTTCAAGCAAGGTTCACACAATCACAAGGTTGGCCACAAATGAGGTATAATGTCAAATTCTTACACTCTTTGATATTTTTGCCAAAGATTGTTTCATGAAATTTCATCACTTAGTCGACTGGACAATTGGGAAAAATTCTAGGTATCATCACATATTGTTCACGGTAAGCTCATCACAAAATGCATTTTCACAAATATCAAACAAGACTCCACACTTTTGCTAATGAGCAATGTTCATCAAAAGAGACTCAATTCGATAATCATCTAGTCACAATGAGATCTAAAAAGTTCACATATTGTCTATGAAACTTAATTTGGCCTCATCGTAGCCACACAACATTTTTTTTTTGCGATTAACAGTACTATTTAAGTCATCGGTACTAAAATTACACGAGAATAGCCATATTCAAGCAAATCAAAAGGAGGCAAAAAGAGTTCTTAGAAGGGTACAAAAACCATTTGCAATTAACACAAGGAGCCACAAGCTAAAACATAAACATGAAACAAGAGAATTTACAGTATATAACCCAACATATAAACAAAAGCAATAATCACAAGAGATACGTATGGAAATACATCACGCTACCACAAAAAGCAATTTGTCATAAAATGCAATACAAACACTAAAAATCAATAGAAATGACAAAGATTGAGGGAAATAAAGGTCCAATCTAAATAGTTGCTCCATCTGTCGGGGCATCAGTGCCCGGTGCAATATCACAACTACTAGTTCAAATGGACCTAACCATGGTGGTGTCTCTCAAGGAAGTCTGGCGCACAGTCTCAAACATCACATCCTAAAGGTCATCTCGATCATCGTAAAAAGTAGCATCTCGCTCCCTAAGGTGCTCGTCATCAGTCTACGCCTCTTATGCATTGACTGCATCAAATAAAGAGGTGAAGTCTGTAGACTTTTAATAGTCTACATCCTTTATCAAGATGACAGCCTCGGCTCTCAAATCCATCATCTCTGAAGTCATCCATACCTAATCTCTCATGTCTCAACTCTTTCTTTGAGTGTTTCAATAGATGCTCTTAAAGGTTTCAGTGTAGCTAGGTAATCACTCTTGATCATCCATATTACTGCAACCTCCAATTGCGTAGCCTTCATATGCACAGAATGGCCTAAGTACCTCATTTTCAGGATCATTGCGTGAGTAATCCTTGCGGGCTGGGACATAGCAGAAACACTAAGAATCTTGGATAAAGTGGAAGTACATGAATTCGTGGAGGTCAGAGTAGGAAAAGATGCCTCTATAGGTATAAAATCAACATACACATCCGGGGATGTCTCCATCGGAGGATTCTCTCCTCATGTCTACCTCCTCCTAAGTGTATTTGTATTCTATACACCGGAAGTCTTTGAAGAATATAGTAGTGAGCTCGATATCTCTCATATCATCATGACGAACTCCACACATTGACATAACTCTAATCAAGAGCTTAAATAGGCTACCTTTGCATGGCGTAGAATTGATTCATTTTTTGAATGCATGATGGAGTTGATGATGAACCCGAACTAGTACCGTGAAGCTACATTCAAACCCTTATCATTTATCTAGACTCCCAGCTTGATCAACCTTATAGAGATATCAAAAATTAAAGGGGGGAGGGGCAAGCAAGACCTTAAGGTCATCTAGGGACTAAGCAGTCACAAGACCCTCAAACTCGTGGTCGAATCAGGCATCTCTTTCATGTATAACATTTATGTGGTTTCTCCTGCACCCCTTCTCTTCCTCGGACAATGACAGCTCGCCTGAAGGCGCTGGCGTTCTTATGAACATGAGGAACTACATCATCGTAAATAGAACTGAAATCATGGACCAAATGGGGATCTATGGGCATTGATCCCTGGTGAAGATGTTGTATCTTTGCCAATTGAGTATCTTCCCTCTAGACCTTCGTGTATCGTAACTTCTTCTCAAGAATTGTACACAACATATAATCTTTTAATCTATTGAGTAGCCTAGAAGGAGGGACATGTACAAGGAGCACCGGGAACACATTTTGTACCAGAGCTAAAACGGTATCTAATTTAGGACAGTGGCCTATGGAGTTTTTTTATGTCTGGGTGAGACCTTGTATGGATCACTACTCTCCTAGACTGGAGACGCTGATCATAATTGGGCTTAGACAATGCATCTTAGAAGTCAAATGACTCTCCCTCGCTGCCGAAGTTATGATCTAGACCCTTAGAAATGGGCTCCTTTCCCTTCCCCCGTTAGGAGGTGCAGTCTTCCCATTTTGGGGGTGGGGGGGAACTGCTGCCACTTTATTTGTTACTGTCATGCCTTTTTATGGGGCGACATATCTGGTTTAGTTTTACAAAATCCTCAAAAACATCAAAAAGAGTTAGATCCATTTCAAGAAAAAAAGTAGAAAAAGAATAATTGTAGACAGACTTGCCGAACCACTTTAGAGAGCATGATCGGGCTAACCAAAATAAATGGCTCAAAAGTTCCTAGAAAAATTTGCATGTCGGCGATGGGAAGGGCCTTTCGGCGAATCACCCATAGAATTTGGCGAGCAAGGACTAGCCTGCCAAAATTTATAGTGTATTTTAAGGGTTAGTGACGCAGAAAGGTAGATCAAAGAAGACTTCCAACAAGTCGTCGAGTGCGCATGGGCAACTAAGGCTTCTCGATGAAAGTTACAAAACCTAAACACAAAATTTGCTTGAAAATAAAGGAGATCTAAGGGATTTTGGCGAACCGCCGAGTTCTTCCGTGAGCTCGAACCAGCTTGACAAACTCGCTAATGTACCTAGATTCTACCCGAACTTCAAAAATCAACCTCGTAGCCCACAAAAATAAATAAAAAAACAAACCATACACTAATCCAATAAAACTTTGACTCAAGAGACCCTAGCCCTAAGATACTCAGACTTTTTCAAGTTTGGCAAACATTGATAATTTGACAACTTACACAGTTAGGAATGATGCCAAACACTCCATCGTCGGTCGAAATATGAAATTTAGCACAATTATGGGTTACTCAGACTTCACCTATCTCAACCCAAAACATTTATGCACAACCCAAAAATTTTGATCAATTTTAAAGCATTAAAATTTGGGAAATAAACAATATAGGCATTTTAGGAAAGATATTCAAATTAATATCACAAAAACAATGATTCAGAGAGGCCCAAAACAAATCATTAATACCAAACAATTGCAAATGAGTAAAAACCGCTAAATACGGGTTTAGGGTTCAGAAAAACATCATGTAATTCAAAATATATACTTTGAAATGTTAGGCGACAAAGATTTACAACTCCGAAAACATAATTGACGACTAAGAAATATTAAAAACACAAAAATAGAAGAAACTATAGTGCATGTATGATTTTGAGAATTTAAAAAGTAAAGGAATGTGAACAAGTTTAAATGTTTAAATCTTTGGCCTTAAAATTGTCCATTTCTTTCCTTTTCGGTGATTATAATTTTTTCACCGAACCAATTGGTGACACACCGAGTGGGTTGTTATCTCTCCAAGTTTTAAAGGACCTTCAGTTTACTTGGGGGTCCAACAGTGGACTAAGTCATCATCACCGATCTATTTGGTAATACACTGACTAGTCCATGGGATCACCGAATTTGACAGACTCTAATGTTATAATTTCTTGAGTCCAATAGCGGTCTAGGTGGGGCTTGCTGACCTCTTTGTCTCTTCGCCAAATGGACATATTGCTCGCCAACCTAAACTTTTCAAACACATCCTACACTTTAATATGAAAATCAACACATGATTATTTCTAAGACAAAGTAAAGAAAATAAAAAATTGGGTTACCTCACAAGACAAGTCCTTAGTTAACATCGTGGCACGATGCAAGTCCTTATTCAAACATTATTCTTTGGTTTTCTCATAGTGTCACTAGGAACCCCCCCCCCCCTTATTTTTTCTTGTTTAAATGATACGAGGGCTGACCTTTTTGGGTCTCCAACTGCTTCATAGAGACGGAATGAGCATTAACCATCTGGCAAAGGGTTGATACATCTTCTTTCATCTCTGTCAAAACTTTATTGGACCCCTCAAAAATATTTAGAATAGGAGAAATCACAACCTTAGACCAGACACCCTCAAAATATTTTGGCTTTTGACACAATTGGGAAAAATGTACTTGTCCTTTTCCCCATCCCATTACTTCAAAGTGGGGTTACGATCCCTCCACTCTCTATCGCGATCTCTCCATACATCATTCCTTCTCAAACCTTGGCTATCACCCTGCCTCTGATAGTTTGCGGGATAATAACCTCTTTCATTGGTTAGGAATTTCACCTTCTTGTTATCTAGCGCTTCAAACATGGCTTCTTCATGGTTTGCACACCCGACACCCAAAACATTGACACTTCGAATACAAGCTCCCATAACATTTTTGGACAAAATGTCAAGTAGGGTCATGATCTTTGGCATGTTTTTGTCCCTCTATTGGTCTTTCACATGTTTCTCCTTGGCGAATCTAAAAGTGATGGGGGTGACCGGATTCTTATGGTTGTACCATACCCGGTTAATTTTTGTCATACCATCCAAGAGTTGGGCTGCAATAACATAAGGTTGTTGCATTAAACCTCCCAGAGAAAGTTGGTTAGCTACTCCCTTGTTCATCGAATCAAGGCTTTGCCAAAAGTATTGCAGCATAACATTGTTGGGCGAACCATGAGTATTACATTGTAGCACCATCTTATGGAATCTTAATAAAGTCTCATTAATTGGTTCACCCCCCGAACGCTTAAATTTTTGGATGCAATCCCTAAGTGTCATAATCTTCGAACAAGGGAAAAGTCACACTTGAAATGCGGTGAAAAGTTCTTCCCATGAAGTGATAGAGTTTCATAGAAATTCAAGTAACCACTTGTACGATTATCCCATTAATGTGAATGGGAAAAACCTCAACCGGACAGACTTTTGGGATATGCCTTGAAGGAGAATGGCCAACAAACATCAACAAAGTTTGGAATTTGCTCATGGGGATCCTCATGAGCAAACTCACCAAAAAACAACTTTAATTGCAACAGCAGCATCATAATAATTGTGATGTATCACAAAGTGCTACCTTCAATTGGAGGCAAGAGAGTATCACCAAATCCGCCAATTAGATTTGTGTCATTAACATTCAGCTCATTGACATCGTTGAGGTAGCTGATGTTATCTTGGTGGTCAACATGGATACCATTGCTTTACTTGAAACTCATTTCCTCTGTTTCAAACATAAACAATCAAACCAAAACTAAAAGTAAGCAAATTCAAGTATGACTAACAATAAAAAATTCAAAGTCATGAAAAGAATATAAAACAACACCACTTTTCGGCAACGACACAATTTTGATTTAACGTATCAAAGATACTTCACCCAATTCTAAGTGTCTACAATCGCTAGTCAGTATAAAACCCAACTAAATGATTTGGGGTCGAATCCTACAGGGAGTTGTACGTGTTTGAGAATCAATTGGGAAGTGTGAATATTGTCAAATCAATCATAAGAATAGACATTATCGAATGAAAAAATTATCCAAATTAGGGGGTGACACGCATGTCAAATGAAGGAGGGTTTGGTTATAGTTATCAACTACAACAAAAACAAACAATAACAAATACAATAATTAGATAGTTTCTTGGGAAGTGATTTGATTATAGTCTAATAAAGAAAAATGGGTGATTGAAATTATTAGGAAATAGTTGTATATTAGTGAGTAACCTAGGCCGTAGATGGAATAAATTTTTTCTAGAACAATTTACCCCGACAAAGTTGATTTCAATCAAACATCAACAACGAAGGAAAATAAGACCAGCTTACACCTTAGTCTATGTAATCTCTCGAGTTCAATATGGTGGGACTAAGTTTAGGATTCACTCTCGAGCTGAACCCATGTTAAACAAATACCTACTAAGCATCAATAAATAATATTGGTTTTAAAATCTCTGTCTCGAGTAGGCCAAAAACACAATAGTGTATATGCAACTATAATTCTTAAATTTAACCCAGAATTACTGATTAAAATCACTTCTAAAAAACATTTAAATTAACAATTAGAAATACCCATAAAGTAATTTTACCCGTAATCAAAGACACCCCAATAGTTGGAGTTTTAGCTAGACATTATAAAATGATAAAAATCATTACAAAATTGAGTTTCCATCAACCGGTAAGATTTAATTCATTCTTATAATGTTCCAATTTGAAGAATCTCAAAGACCCACTTTCAATTTCTCAACAAAAAACCATAGCTCTTCAGAAAATTAGGAAAAACTAAAGAAAAGCTTGTCTCAATGCTCAGAGTTTCACATAAAAAAAAATTGAAAATTCAATAATAATCTCCTCCAAAATAAATTCTCATAAATGTACTTATAGTTGCCAAAAGTATGTTGTGAAGGGCCATTCAGTGTTGTAAGTAGGGCTCGCCGATCCACTCAGCTTTCACCCTTTGGTCTATTTTCTCGCCCTCATTTTTTGGCCCTCAACTTCCTCAAGGTCTGCAACTTTGGACAATCCAACATTACATCGCGAAACCAATCAGGGATCCGCCAGCTACTCCTTTGTATTGTCATTCTTGTTTTCATCTTCAAAGATTGGCATACTGGAACTTTAGGCAGAGAAATAGCTATTCGAAGACTTGCCAACTGAACAAGGCAATCACCGAGTTTTCTTTTCTTCGCTCGTTTAGCTCGCTTCGTTCCTTATTACAAATTAGTCTCCTTGCATTCGTTCAGCTTTCTTCGTTCCTTTTTACAAATAAGTATCCATGCTTATCTCCTCAATCCATATACCTTGAGATCAAGGGTTTTACATTAGTTATTGGCATAAAATAAGAATCTGAGGCCACTAATTCATTGCAAATAAAACTCTAAATAAGTCCAAATTTCAGACTTATCAATGCCTTTATTGGAGAATCTTTTTTTAAATTTTGTCTCCCTTGACCCTCAAATTTACCTTTGGAAGAATTCCCATTATCGGTCCTTGCTCTTTTTGCTTCACGATTTAGTTACATAGTTTTTGTTCATCAATTTGTTTGCATAAAACATGAGACGTGAATTATTCATACATGGAATTGCCAAACGACTTTCATTGACTACCAAGTAAGATAACCCCATCGCACATTTGTTCATCTTGGCCCTCGAATTAACCGCTAAGGTTAGAGTATACTTGAAAAATTGAGTGAATTTAATGTCATACTCTTTCACACTCAAACCCCCTTGCCGAAGATTTATTTACTCTTGCATTTATTGTTCCCTCAACTCTAGGGGAAAGAATCTATCAAGAATGCCCGACTTTAACAATTCCTAATCGATAAGGCCGCTTCTACGGGTCTTCGACCTTTCAATTGCTCATACCGTAAGAGATCCACATCCTTCAATATGTAGGCATATAATTCTGCCTTCTCTTGTGAAGACAATCCCATATCATCTAGCATTTTGTAACCTTCATCATAAACCATTGTGAAGCCTCTTCCACCATGGATCCGTGGAATTCGGGAGGATTAATTCTAGAACATACCATATGTTTGAAGCATTTTACTCACATTAGGGTTACAGTGAGTCCTAGTATCCATATTGACTTGGGCCGTCACAAGTTATGTTAATATTTTTGAGAGCCAACGTTACTTCCACATTAGTCATAGCCCCCGCGTCAATAGGAGCTTGAGGACCTTGGAGACATATGGGAGTAACTCCCTCATTCACATTCTAATATTCAATTCTTATTGTGTTCACCCTTCTTGTATTCGTATCCTAAAGACAAAAGACAAAGGATAGGTAGTTCATTTCAAAGTTAAAACTGTAAGGCACGACTAAAGAGTAATGAACGAACTGAGATTTCCTAACATCTTATAACCTCCAAAATCATAAATGTGGCGCGCTTCACACTCATGAACAAGACTCTACTTGACGTGGTTTATGAGAGATAATCCTAGAATGATACTAAACCTTTTGCTTTTATACTAAGTTTATCGCGACCTAGGGGTGCCCCATAGATTTAACACGATATACTCGACTCTGAAGGGGTCTTATACAATCCCTTAGCATATCATAAACATAAGTAATAGGAATGATGTAGAATAAAAACTTTAAACAATAGAAATCTTTTCATAAAAACAAAAAGGAAGAAAAGACATTGTCTCAATAAACCATCTAACAATCAAGTATGATTAAGGGTCACAACCCTTTACAACATGGTCTCAAAAGAAGAAGTAGAAGAAACTAGAAATGAACAACTTCAATCCTCGAATCATGAGGACTCGCCAAAAGCCTGGAGAGAATCAATCTAAGCTTTGCACAAAGGTAGAAGTACTCCTTAATGATCGAGACCTACACTTAATGAA
This sequence comes from Solanum pennellii, assembly GCF_001406875.1. Classification (NCBI taxonomy): domain Eukaryota; kingdom Viridiplantae; phylum Streptophyta; class Magnoliopsida; order Solanales; family Solanaceae; genus Solanum; species Solanum pennellii. The sequence goes on along the minus strand of NC_028637.1, from coordinate 31,996,857 downwards.
TAATGTAGAAAATATTGGTTAGCACAAAGTTTCACTAAGTATGATAGTCATTCATAAAAATTCCTAAATATGCTAAAAATGTTATTTAGTTGGAACCATTAATTTTATCATTTTTAAGAGTCATAATGCACATTTATGAAGAAACATAAGTCAAAACCTTTCATAAGACACCTTAATCTATACTTGTGCAATGCCTAGATAAGATCCCATAATCCTCTCTATGTACTATTTGAGTCCAGCGTAATCAAATATATCATACTTTGTCGTCATGCATATCCAATACTCATAGACAAGGAAACATTCACGTTCATAACTTGTAGCAAATAAAGTCACTCTTCGAAACAATTCATATCGTCCATGCATAAATTCATATATCGTCATAGCATAAGGAAACCACACCATAACCCTTTTCAATGTCTACTTGTGCAATGCATATGTAAAGTCACATACCCCTACTCATACTAACTCGATATCAGTGAGAAGTCATAAGTATAGTTCATGTTCATGTTCATAATACATGTTCTTTTCACGTAGGGAAATATCCTTCACCGATAGACCATGTAAGCTACACGGAATCCTGTTTCATGCCCCCACACCAAAAAGATGTGTCCTACTTGCCTAAGGTAGAAGTCATGTTTGTTAGCTTAGGTGGATCCACTAGCTAAAGACCTATGTGGGAACATAGTTACGAATAAACAGATTACAACTAGAAACCTTGATTGAATGATGTAAAAGCTTTCCATGTCATAAAATAATGATTTGGGAACCAAAACTGACTGGCATAAAAGGAACCCATTCGGAGGCCAGACTAAGTGGCGTATAAGCTTCCATCTCATATTCATATCCGCTTGGTGCTAGACATAATTCCCTTTAAATTTATCTTAAGACTTTACTTAATTTCATGTTCAAGAAACAATGCCCTAATACTCAAACCAACATGATATCATGATATATTATTGATTTATTAGGTGAGAGTGGACATTCAACCTTAGAATCATTAATATATGAGTAAACCATTCACATCATATTCATAGTGTGTTCATGAGAACATATTTTCAATCAACACAAAAAAATTATCATAATCATAGACATTTCATACATAGTCATTTTTAAGGGTATAGGGAGAATGATCTTTCAATAACTACACTATAGTCATAGGATCTTCACTTTCTGAGTAAATCATAAGATCATAGACTATTCTCATAAACATGTACAAACCCTCATAATTTTCCCTTCAAGGACCACAAATAACATTCAACCCAAACTTCTAGAATTACTACATCAGATATGGAGAATGTCATGATTCAATAACCTCAATCAATACATATATATTATATTTACATGATTTTTATAATCAATCAACCCACATCATAGAGTCACATTTTAGTAATATAGGGAATTCAAGGGTTCATGGGAGGATTTCATCATATATAAACAATTAGTCATCAGTACAATCATTATAGATCTTAAATTAATCATTAAAAATGTTTTGAAAGAGAACCCATGACTTAGATTGAAACCCTAGCTTTTGGGGAAAATGAAAGCTTTGAAATCATGTTTTAGAGAGACTGTATGGGTGAAAGCTACGCATAGAGGAAAACCACCATTCATTAATAATGAATCTTCAAAGAATTTGAAAAAGAAACGTTTAATTTTTCAAACCCTAGCTCCAATTCTACTCTTTTCTTCTTCTTCATAAAGTTATAGAGAGAAATATTGTGAGGAAGATAATGTTTTTGGATTTTCTTTTCGATTCTACTTTACTTAAGAAATTTTAGTTCGAATAGCTTATATACTAAATAGGAAAAGTATACATTATTGTAGAATTAATTTAGAAAGAATAACTAAATAAATCAAAGAACATTATTGGTTGAGAGGTATGAAGCGAGACATTGCCGAGTTCATTTCCAAATATTTGGTTTGTTAGCAAATAAAGGCAGAGCATAAGGTCCTACTTGATTTACCGCACCCCTTGTCGATGCCAGAATGGAAACGGAATAGAATAACTATGGACTTTGTTTCATGACTTCCTCGCACAAGATGCAATATGGGTGATTGTGGAGAGGCTGACCGATAGTGCTCAATTTTTTGGCAATCAAAATAGATTACTCTTTTGAGCGTTTAGCCGAGTTCTACATAAATTAGATTGTAAGACTATATGGGATACATTTGTCTATTATATTGGACTAGGACCCAAGGTTTACATCTATATTTTGGGGCAGCTTGCAGGAAGCTTTTTGCCCTAAATTGAAATTCAGCACTTCATTCCATCCTCAAACAGATAGCTAGTAATAAAGAGTACTGATAAAAATTTTAGACGATATGCTTCGAGTTTGCATTATGGAGTTTGAGTGTAGTTGGTACAAACACATGCCTTTGGTAGTAAAATGTCAGATCCCTCTTTGTTTGAGTGAATTTATTGAAAGAAAGCTTATTGGTCCTGAAATTGTGCAACAATAGCGGAAAGGGTAAAAATTATCAAAGATTGTCCAAAAATTTCTTAGGATAGATAAAATTCTTATGATGATCTTAAAAGATGTCACATTGAATATAAAGGTGTATATAAAGTATTCTTAAAGGTGTCTTTATGGAAAAAGATTGTGTAATTTGGCAAAAAAGGAAAACTTAGTCCCCGATTTAGTGGACCCTATGAGATACTTGAAGGGGTTAGGCCAGTTGCATATAAAATGGCTTCGCCACCTGAATTAGAAAAGATCCACAATGTCTTCCATGTTTCTATGCTCAAAAGATATTATTTTTATCCATCTTGTCTTCTTCGAGTTGAATCTATTGAGATTAATCCTAACCGGACGTATAATAAAGCAGCTATCCTAATTCAAGCTTAGGAAGCAAAGCAGGTTAGAAACATGAGAATCCCCGAAATAAAATTCTTATGGCCTAGACTAGATTTTGGAGTTCCATCTAATAAAGGAAGGTTTGATAATTCTAAGGTTGTAGTGAAAACAAGACACCTCAATAAAAGAAAAATAGACCAGGTTTTCTAAAACTTGCAGTCCAAATTATGCACAAGGCAAGACTCTTGTTCCCACTTATGGTACATGTGGGACAACCTCTGGGGTATGTTTTAATTGTGGGAGCTTGGACCATAAAGTGAAGGGAGGTCCTAATACTAATAATGCTCCTTATTTGAAAATTGAAGACTCAGTTCATAATGTTAGAACAAAAAAACTCAAGAAACTGATTTAAAAAAAAATAGAGTGAACTTATGAAATTCCTTGAGTATGTTTATCTGCAGAAAGTCTTCATTTATACAAAGAAAAAACATAAACATTAAAACTAAAATAAGAACATGCGCCACTAACTACCATAAAAGGGGGCCTCTAACAGCCAATAATGGGGCCACTAACTTCAGAAAGTTGAGCAACTAAAGTTGACTAAGTCTAGCTAGAAAATAGGAACACTAAATTGAAATAACTAAGAAATAGTAAAAATAATAATAATCTGCAAAAATGCCAATTGACTAATCTTCAAACTTTTCCTTTGGCAATGACTTGGTGAAAATGTCAGCTAGCTGGTTCTCAGATGAACAATGAACAAGCAACACTTCATTAGATTGTTGGACTTCTCTATTAAAATGAAACTTGATCTTGATATGTTTAGTTCGACCATGAAACACTGGATTTTTTGAGATTGAAACCGTTGAACTGTTGTCACACATGATCTTGGTAGCTTTTGTTTGTGCATGGCCTAAGTCCTTCATCATCTTCTTTAGCCAGATAACTTGGTTCACAGCAGATGCAGTAGGTACGTACTCAGCTTCTGCTATTGATTGAGTTGTAGTTTCTTGTTTTCTAGAGCTCCAACTAAAACAACTTGTCCCCAAACAGAAAAGATATCAAGATGTGCTTCTGGAATCATCAACTCCACCACCTCCATCACTATCAGAGTACCCGATCAGGTTCATAGTTTCTTTGGCAGATGTTGGGAAAAAAATTCAAAACTTGCTAGTTCCTTTAATATACCTTAACACTCTTTTAGCATCTGTGAGGTGTGTGTCTCTAGGCGAATGCATTAACCTAGAGAGGAAACTAATAACAAATAGACTGTCAGGCCTGCTTGCGGTTAGATACAGAAGACTGCAAATTAAGCTTCTATACATACTATCATCCACTTTTTCGGAATCCTTTATCCTTGCCAAGCTTTACACCAGCAGATATTGGAGTACTCACAGGTTTGCAGTATTGAATTTTGAACTAGTATAAAATATCTAAAATGTATTTCTGCTGGCATATGAAAATTCCATCACAAGACTGCAACACTTTCATGCCGAGAAAGTACTTCATGACTCCAAGATCAGTCATTTCAATGATTTTCTCCATTTCATCCTTGAACCTTTGGATTAGTTCAATTTTTCTTCCTGTCACAAGCATGTTATCCACATAAATTGAGACAATTAGGGACTCACCTGCAGCATTGACTTTAAGCAGCATTGACTTTAACATACAAAGTAGCTTCACTTTGACTTCTACTAAATCCAAGTTGGATGAGATGATTTTCCATCCTTCCATACCATGCCCTTGGGGCTTGTTTTAGGCCATACAAGGCCTTTATTAAGAGATAAACTTGATCATATTTTCCAGGAGTTTAGAAACATTAGGTTGCTCTACATAGAACTCTTCAGCAAGTAAACCATTCAAGAAAGCCGATTTAACATCAAGTTGATGAATCTTCCAGGAACTATGAGATGCAAATGCAAAAATAAGCTTGATTGTGTCATACCTTGCTACAGGAGCAAATGTTTCCTGGTAATCCACACCATATTCTTGTGTGTATCCCTTCACAACCAATCTAGACTTATGTTTGCAAATTGTTCCATTAGGATTGAATTTTGTCTTGAAAATCCATTTTACACCAATTACCTTGCGATTTCTAGGTCTGTCAACAAGCTGCCAGGTCCCATTCTTCTCGATCATGTCTAGTTATTCTTGCATAGCTCTTCTCCATGCCTTAGAATCTTGTGCTTCATCATAGCTTGTTGGTTAAGAGCTAACAAAGTTACACCGCTGATAGACATCTTTTAAGTATCAAGTTCCCCTCACTAGTACATCATCCACTAGTTCATCTTCTGAAAGTTGAGGCTGCTCTATTGAAAATGAATCAAAATAAGAGGTCTTTTGATTTTTCCAATCCCAACCAGTTTCTTCATCAAGCTTCACTTCACGGTTGAGAATTAGTTTGTCTGATTTCAAATAGGAAATCCTGTAACCTTTGGATGAACTATAGCCCATAAATATGCCTTTATGAGCGTTGTTATCCAGCTTACTCCTTTTTGTTTCTGGAACTCGATAATAACATATACACCCAAAGATTCTGAGATGGTGTATTGATGGTTTGTTCCCACACCAAGCTTCATATGGAGTCATGTCCTGCAAGGCCTTAGTAGGCAATCTGTTCAACAAATATACAGAGGTATTGACTGCCTCAGCCCATTTTTACTTTAGATTTGTAAGAATCATCTAGGAATTTCAACAGTTCAACATTATTGCACAAGTGATGTGTGCAACCATTGTGAAGAAGCCATGAATCAAAGGATTCACTTATTGAAAAGTATGAAACTACAAATAGTTGCTCTTCATGTGCATCATCATTTTCTGCTACTTGTGCTTGCAAAGCACAAGAGGCCATTGCTATTAATTTGTAGACCTTGGATACGTATACCGTCTGCTTATAGTTACCACATATAGCATCGACTCTCCACCAACAATACTTCTCCAGATGTGTATTTCTTTTACAATGTTTTCAAGGAGGGAATTTCTACTTCACATCTCCACTATTATTTCCTCAATCATGCTTTCCCTTATTCTTTTGGTGGAATTGTTTCTTTCCTTTTTGCTTTTGTATAGAGAAATCTCCTTCAATGAACTTTTCCCGTCTCATAGTCCTCCTTTTCTCTTGTGCTTGAAGAGCACTCATTAGTTCACCTAATGAAAGTTTGCTCAGGTCGTTGTATTCTACAAGAGAGGAAATCTTAGATTCAAATCTCTCAGGAAGAGTCAGAAGAACTTTCTCCACAATTCGTTTATCTGTAAATTCTTCACCAAAAAGTCTAATGTTACTAACAATTAAGGATATTAGATCAGCATACTTACGATAGTTTCATCCTCCTGCATATTCAAGGAATCAAACTCTCTTTTTAGGTTCAACACTTGTATTTGACGTGTTCTATCGCTACCTTGATATTCTTCTTTCAACCTATCCCAATCCTTTTTTGCAGTTTTGCAAGCCATGATTCTGTAAAACACAGTATCTGCCACAGCCTTCGGCATAAGCGAATTGGGTTTAGATTTCTTTGCCTTCTCTTTGTTATTGGATTTGATCTGAGACAAGGTAGGATTTGCTGGTAGAGCAGCAAGTGGTTTATCTTCAATCACAGTTTCCCAAAGTTCATAGGCCTCCAAAAAAACTTGCATCTTCACAGACCAGATTTGGTAATTTTCACCAGTGAAAGTGAATGGTGGATTTAAAGGTGGATGCAATTTGTATCGTAGGTTAAAATTTATTTTTTGTCCTGTAAGATCAACTAGAGGCTCTGATGACAATGTTAGAACAAAAATACTCAAGAAACTGGAAAAAAATTCGAGTGAACTTTTGAAATTCCTTGTGTATATTAATCTGCAGAAAGTGTGAATTTATACAAATAAAAATATAAACATTAAAACTAAAATAAGAAAATGTGCCACTAACTACCATAAAAGGGGGACACTAACAGCCAATAATGGGGCCACTAACTTCAGAAAGTTGAGCAAACTAAAGTTGACTTAAGTCTAGCTAGAAAATAGGAAGCACTAAATTGAAATAAGTACAAAACTGTAAAAATTATAATAAGCTGAAAAAATGCAAATTGTCTAACACATAAGCCTTCTTTAATCCTCCTCAAACTAGTAAAGGTGCAAGACCTAGAAACACCCAAGTAGCAGGTGAAAGAGGAGTTAATCAAGCGAGTGTATAAAGGAATATTGCACGCACTTATGCTATGAGGCCGAGGGATTATCTAAATGAAAAATACTTGGTTGTCGGTGAATTTCTCTTATTTGGCTTATGTGTTTTTATATTGTTTGATCCTGGTTCTACACATTCTTATATTTATTCATCACTTGTTCTTCCTCAAATATGAAATCTCTGAGTCTTAATAATGATTTGTTGTTTTTTAGTCCCTTTGGATATCAAGTGGTGTGTAATTGAGTTTACCAAGATTATCCTTTCATGATTCATAACCTAGTCTTCCCTATTGATTTGATCGAAATGGCCTTCTAGGATTTTGATGTTATTATGGGGACGTATTGGCTTTATAAATATCATGCAGTGGTATATTGTAGGTCTAAGCATGTGATTTTAAAATATCCCACATTTTCACACTTCATTGTACAAAGTGAAATATCATTGACATCTTGTATTATTTTTGTGGCCTTGGCAAGAAAGTTGATATGACAAGGTTGTGGGGCATACCTTGCTCACATTGTTGATACATAGTTGAAGAGTCCTTGTATAAAGGACATACATGTTGTATGTGATTTTCCAGAAATTCATTTCTACTAGCTTCTTGTTCATCAATTTATTCCCACATAAAAGCAGCATACACTAACTTCTAAAAGTTCTCATGCTTCGAGATCGCCATATACATCCTAATGGAATCATTTAAACCATATTTAAATTTCCTCTATTTGTCTGTTTCCTCTTTAATAATACCTCTAGAATAACGAGAGAGCCTTTGAAACTTTTATTCGTTCTCACCAACAAACATGCCTTGTTGCCTTAGATTCAAAAGTTCCTTTTTCTTCACATCACAATAAGCAGGTGGTACATACTTCATATGAAATTCCTTAAGAAAATAATCACATGTTAGAACAAGAGCTTTTACCTTTGCATTCGGAACACTTACCCACCAATCATAAGAATCTTTTTATGTTTTGAAATAGAATACTTAAATTTGGCAACATCTCAACACTATAACTGCCGAAACACTCTCTCCATGCACTCCAACAAATGTGGGATCAGCGGTGCCTTCAAACTCAATTGTACCAATTTTCTTCAATTTCTAAAAATTAAACCCGTTGGGTCAGGCATCGATTCAGCCATATGGTGGGAGAATTCAACCATTTGTTGAAAAGGAGGATTCATGGATTGAGTACGAGGACTCATGTGAAGATGTGAACCATCTCTTACACCCTGATGGTTTCCCAGTTCAGACCCACTAATGTGGGGAACATAATGATTCGAGATATGTTCTCCAACCCCTTCAAGGGCATGAGGTTGAGAAATAGGGGTATCCCAACCTTCAGGAGTAGCTTCCATAGGTCGGTGATAAGAAGAGGTCATAAATTAATTAGTTCAAAAGGACAAATCACATTACATTAGCGATATTTACCTGATGCATTTGCACTCTACAAGCGATAAAGTATTATAAACCATGTAAGTGAAAAAATAATCTAAACAAAACCTTTTTTTAAAGCAAACAAGTATACTAGTAATTCACATAAGAAGTCCTAGAACCACTTGTCTCTAATAACAACACTTGTAGCGACCCTTTTGGAAGGATACTACCCTTTAATGAAGAAACCTAATTTAATACTTGTTACAATCAGAAGCGATTAAAAGGGAATATTGATGATAATATAGTAGAGGAATTAGTTTCATAACAAATAATTTTGTTAAGGATGTACATCTTGCACATTTAAACATTTTCAGATGTCAAAATTTATATGGCGCGAAATTTTAACTTATGATCAAAAAAACCCTCCCAAAGTTATTAAAGAAAATAAGTGATGATCTTTTCAAACATATATTATCCACACAATTAAGGATGAAATAAAAAGAATATTACCAATTTCTGAGTATCGAAATTAGCCGGTTTATGCTTCACACAAACATTCAAAAAAAATAGCAAATTTAGAATATTACAATGCTTTGGTCTACATACCCAAATAATATCAAAAAATATAGTCATACTTATATTACAACACATGGTGACATGATCAAATCATCCGACAATCTTTCATGTAAATATAAAACATATAGATCATGTAAAAATCCCAAGGTTTATACAAAATATAGATGCCTATATGCAACCGTGATCTTCTTTAAGACTCTCAAAATCATCATCTCCAATGGCCAGCTTCACGCATCCCATGGAACATTCCCTACGATAAAAATAATTATCGCTAACAATATAACTTAGTGGTGTTAAACCTATAGCTTCAGAGATCTTTGATTCTTCAAGAGACTTTTCTCAAGTAATGGGACTCACAATTGAAACTCAATACATAAATGATTTAAACATTTTGATAAGAGTAGGAAGTTTGATATTTAAAGACCCAAAAATCAAGAACACTTAATGAACAATTTCCAAGAGATAAAATAATAAGGCTTGCCCAATATACACATGATATCGTCACACCAAGCACTAGAAGGTATCAAGAAGGGCTGACATCCTGTATCAAGAAAGGTCTAAGATAAGTAATCAAGAGAACCAAGAACCATATTAAAAATGGTTTTCCAGTTGGTACTTAGAATGGACGATTTCCATTCATAAGACGGAATAAGAATCTAGAGGCAAGATGGAAAACTATATGAATGAAGAGACATTCCAGTAACGACAAAGTCATAACCAAAAGAAGTGCTAGGTCCAAACAAGAGGGATAGGTGATCAAAAAATTTGTACAAGCGTACGAGTTACACAAGAGTCTTTAATGTCATAAAGGACACCAACACGACAATGCAAAGTTACAAGAGGTATCCAAGGTACAAAGATAAATTTTCAAATATACCTGCAGGTACAAAGAGTACAAATAAAAGTTTATACACAGACCTCAGTGATGTAACATAGAAATAGTCCAACATAACTTCGCGAGTTCAAACTGTAGACCAACCAATGTATGAGGGTCCTCAACTTGTTCACGAGTATATAACACCTTAAAAATTAAAATAAATAACTTCTTTAATTTCTAGTGTCTCAATAATGTTGAAGTAAAATAGGGATATCATCAAAAGTAATCTTAACCTATTTAATACGACTATGCTCCCAGAAAAATATTTCAGGCAAGTCTAGTACCTTATGTCGCAACATAGATTTGAAAAGGAAAATGGAAAAAATAGACTTTGTAACATTTATGAGAGATATAAGTACATCTCTTAAGGTTGCTACCAAACAAGAATAACCACAAACTATAATTTGTACAAAAAGATATATTCAAAATACAAACAGTTGTTCATACAAGATTCCTATGTTGTGGCCGATATTTCAAATCCATAATAGCTAAAATAGAGTTTTACATAAGAATAAGAGTTGTAGAAATACAAATTATATTTCCATATCATATTTATTCACTGTAAAAGAACTTCTAAAATACAAGATATGCTGAAAATAACAAACACTACCCATCTCAGAAACATATTTTACCACTTACATAAGACAAGTGGGTGTCGCGAATTCCAGCCTAAAGGACAAAGTTTTCTTCTTGTGATTTTGAAGATACGTTTAGATATATTTCTAAGAATCTAAGACTTGAGGGAAATGAATTTACTAAAGGAGTTGTAAAAACATATACTCACAAAATTAATGCTTATCACTTTTACAGATGTCCTTCAAAGGTGCAGCCCAAATATAAGTTGGCTACCCAAAACACATACATATGTACATATATGTATATACATGATATCAACACTTTAAATTTATATGTACTACCCCCATACAATACTTTAATTTCCGATCACAATTATGTTAACCAAGGTAGCAAATATCAAAAAATTTCAAGTTCCAAAAATGAGAATGAAACATATTCTAAATTTAAGCAATGGCGTATTGATATGCAAATGTTGTTTTAGTATTTTATGGGTGTTACATGTCAACTCAACAAAAATTGAATGTTACCGTTGAAAGGATATGTCCCAACAACGTATGTGTTAGAGCTTTTGATGGGTCAAAAATAGATGCATTTGTGAGATAGAGCTACTACTAAAAATAGGGCCTGTCGTTTTAATTGTGAATTTTCAAGTGCTGAATATTAATGCATCCTATAATCTATTGTTGGTGACACAATAGGTGAATAGGGTAGGGGTAGTCCCCTCTACGTTGGATCAAGTGATAAGTTTCAATAGGACCGACAATAAGTGATTGTTAATGGTAAGGGGGATCTTCATTCTACAAAGACTCTTCCCTTCCTTTTGTCTAGGAGAATAATTAGAATGAGGCACTACTGATAGAGATTTTTAATTCATTGGTACTGATGTCTAGCTGAACAATTGGGAGGCCACTTCTCTCTCATCATGAAGAATTCTTGGTAGTTTGTCTTGTTTTTCTTTCCGCTATCCGATTATTCAGGGGTTGTAATTTAGATTGTGTTTTGTTGGTTTATTTCAAACATTCTATGTTTATTTTCAATAGAATGTAATTAAGTTTTATTTCCAGTCTATTACACTCATTTGTTTTCTTCTATACAGTTCTTTTTCTGTCGATTCTAGTGATATGATATCCATCAAAAAAATTTCATCAAATTGTAAAATCCTATCAAATGATCAACCTAATCTTGAAATAATAAGTCAAGAAGTCAAATATGATAAGGATGAAGAATTTTAAGAATTAAGAAGGGATTTAGAACATTTTGAGAATAAATCAAACCCTAATATGAGTGAAATCAAGACCATAAATTAAGGAGATTATGAAAATATCAAAGAGACTAATCTAGGTTGACAACAAAAGGAAGATATAATCCAGGCTTAGTTTAATTACAAGGATGTTTTTGCATCATGTTATGATGACAAGCCCTCATTAAGCAGTGACATGGTGGTTCACAAACTTCTGACTGACCTTCCGTTTTCGCCAGTTAAGTAAAAGTTCAGAAACCTTATAACGGACATGAGTATAATAATTAAGGAGGAAATCAAATAAGAACTTGAAACCAAAGTCAGTCGAGTCGCTTAATATCCTTCATGGTTGAATAACATCATACTAGTCCCTAAGAAATATGGTAAAATTTGAGTATGTGTTGATTATAATGATTTGAGCAAAGCAAATCCAAAAGATGACTTTCGTTTTCCCAAAATTTTTATTTTGTTGGACAATTGTGCTAAAGATGATATTTCTTCTTTTGTGGATTGCTATGCGGGTTATCATCAATGTTTATGTCTGATGAAGTTGCAGACAAAACATCTTTTATCATACCATGGGGTACCTATTCTTATCTAGTCATGCCATTTGGATTAAAAGATGTGAGGGCAACTTGTATGAGGGCAATGAAAACCATGTTTCATGATATGATGTATCAAAAATTAAAGTTTATGTGGATGATGAGATCATTAAATCAAAAGGGCAGTCAAATCATGTGCAAGACTTAAGAAGATTCTTCGAAAGGCTCTGCATGTGTAATCTCAAGCTTAATCCTGCAAAATATGTATTTGGATTATCGTCAGGATGGCTTTTAGGATTTATAGTTATTTGAGGAGGTATTGAGTTAGATCCTGGTCTTCACTACTTCTTGAAAATGTTAAAATATCATCTATAAAAATAACTACAAACTTATCAATATAAAGCTTGAATACTCAATTCATTGATTCCATCAATACCGGATAATTTGTCAATTCGACTGTCATCACCAAAAATTCATAATGACCATAGAGAATTATAAAAGTTGTTTTAGGAGTATGTTACTCGCTAACATGCATTTGGTGATATCCAGACCTTAAATCAATCTTCGAGAATTCTTTAGCACCCTTCGGTTTGTCAAACAAATCATTGATTGTTAGTACTGGATATTTATTCTTGATCGTTATTCTGTTCAAATGTCTATGGTCAATACAAAGAATAAGAGTGTCATCTGTCTTCTTTACGAACAAAACAGGGGTTTCCCAAGGAGAAACACTAGTTCGGGTAAAACCTTTCTCATGTAGTTCTTTCAATTGATCTTTCAATTATCATAACTCATTGGATCCATTTCTAAAGTAGGTGATAAAAATAGGGGTAGATTCGTCTATTGCAATACTTCAATAAAGGAAATAAAAGACATCTTATGCCCTCGAGTAAAATGAGGACATACTTCAACTTCACTTGAATGATGCTACGATCCAAGTCTTGCTTCCCAAATGCTCCTCACCTACCAACTAATATAGAGATAGATAAAAGCATGGAACTAGTACAAACACATGTACTAAGTATGACATAATGCATAAAATCATGAAAACGGAAATTTATTAGAAATATGCATCTTTTGTACTTAAATATCATATCATAATCATAAGAATAACATTTAAAACCTTAGAAACACGTAAGATAACATTTACACAATTTAACACATTTTTAAGGTCACTTTACAGTTAACCCATTTCATTGTTACAATGGAGTCCCTTCACTGAACAATAAAGTGCCTTACATTCCAATTAGTGTAACAACCTGTTTAGTAGGTTCGAGTAGTAAAATTATTTTGAAAATAACTGACTGGGTCGACGGATCACGCGACGGACCGTCATGGTCCCGACGGACCGTCGAGGGTCTTCGTTCCAAAACACTTCAACTCTGAAATCTTGGTACTGAGATCGACTCTCTGAACTTCAGGACGGAACTGCAGCACGGACCGTCGTAGATACGACGTACCGTCACAAACCCCTTTACTGAATTTAACTCTCTGAACTTTGTGACGGACCTGCAGGACGGACCGTCATAGACACGACGGACCGTCACAGGTTGCGTAACCCCAACTGGGTCGGATTTCTGCTAAAGGTTTTAAAGGGGTGTTTTGGACTATTCATGACAAACTTTATGAAATTAGTGGGGTAAGTTTAATAATTTATTTAATTGGGGGTTAAAGGAGATAACTTTAAAATAAATAATGGGTTACTTTTATCATAATGAATTATATGATAATTAGGGTAAAAGAAAAAGAATCTGGAGAAGAAAAATAAAAAGAAGCAGAGAGGGAGAACGAGCGAGAAAGAGAGAACGAAGAGGAAAGCAAAAGGCATTGGGGAGATAACTTGCTCGATCACGATTCTTCGGTGGAGGTAGGTTATGGTTTATGTCTATGTGATAGATAAACTCTAAATAGCGATTGATATGTATTGGGTGGTATTGTAAAGTCCTCTATATACTTGATTGTGTGTTTGTATGTTGTGATCGTATAGTTGTGGTGGTTAGAATGATGAGACTGTTGAATCTTCAATCTTAAATCCTCTTTATTAAGATGACGCTTGACATAAAAGAAAGCTTGATGAACTGAATTAATGAGATAAATGGATCGGAGTGTCACGTTCCGACACGGTAGTAATGATGGATCGGAGTGTCACGTTCCGACACGGTAGTAATAATGGATCGGGGTGTCACGTTCCGACACGTAGCATTAGGGGATCGGAGTGTCACGTTCCGACACGTAGCATTAGGGGATCAGAGTGTCACGTTCCGACACGATAAGAATAAAGAGAAGTAATCTTTAATTACGTTAATATACTCAATTTCGAAGAACCTATTTCCCAAATGAATATGGTGTGGAGGCTTGATTCCTCATAGGTGTGCTTGGTGTTGTTGCCAATGGTTCTTGTACTTGTTGATTGTCACATGTTAAGTATTGTGGTTGATTTTATATTATTATTCAGTATATATTGCTTTCTATTTTGAGTTGGCCGATGATACCTACTCAGTACGTGTTCCTTGTACTGACCCCTACTTTAATTTCTTCTTGTTGTTTTGTGGAGTGCAGCAAGTGCACCATTGACTTCGACTCGTCCTCAACTCTAGCCAGTCTTCAGCACGTCAGATTTCAGGGTGAGCTATTATTCCTAGCTCGGGCTGGATTCTCTTCTTCACGTCTTGATGTCTTTGAAGTTCGGACATGGACCATCTTTCTACTTATTTTAGTTCTTAAATACTCTTAGACTTAGTAATTTGAGGATAGATGTTCTTGATGTGATGACTTCAAGATTTTGGGAATGATAAGTATTATACATTAGAAGTTTATTTAGTTGATTTCGTTAATGAGTTTTGGATCTTCCGCATTTTATTTACTATTCAAAATTTATAAACTGGTAAATGTTGGGGTTTAGATTGTTGGTTCACTCACCTAGTAAGATAAGTGTGGGTGCCACTCGCGGCTCGTTTTGGGTCGTGACATTTAGATACTTCCTAGCATGTAGTTACCTCACTAATAGGTATCCTAAGACTCACTTAAGTAAGACAAAGAAAGACCGCCATACAACCTCTCTAGGAACAGCTAAAATATCCTTTTACCAAAGGTGATTCTAAGTCTTACTTGACTGAGTTGGGAAGCGATCACCCATACAATCCCTTATACACACACACTTAAGAGATCCTATTGATTACCTAAGATAGAATCATTCTCACTTAATACAACATCATGTAGATAATATTACATTCTCCTTCCAAAGGCTATCAAAAGACATACTTAAGTAAATCAAGAAGATAACGTCCATGATTGACCTTACAGGACTACCTAAATAATCCTTAAGACTACCTATGGCTTATATCATGACAACATAATAAACATCTTTTCTAACTAGAGTCATTCTTAAAACTTATCTAGGTAAGATACGAAGTGACCATTCCCATGCCCCCTTCACACCTTAACTAGACAACCCTTAACTACTCTAGGTCGGTAGTTAGTCATTTAACATGCTTCCTTATATTAAATCATTACATTCATTAGTTCATTTAAGACTCATTCATTAGATAAAGACATTCAATTAATGGTCTTGGACAAGACCTTGGGACTCTAACAAACATCTTAAAAGCCTATTATGCAATGTATAGATAGCATCCCATACCACCACCTAAACTTCATAGAACTTCTCTAATGCTAGTAAGTATCCCATATGATTAGAATAGGCAATAACTTACATAGGCCATGATAGCTAAACATGGAATCTAGATTTCTAACCTACATCGATGAGGGTGTTTTACTTTCCAATGGTAGAACTTTGACACATCCCATGTAGGCACATAATAAAGGAATATGAAGGTTGTGCTTTGTACTCTTGTTCATCCTTTAAATAGAGCTACTTCCCTTACCGTATTCACTCGGTGCTAGCCTTTGTTCTCATAAAGTAATTTACATTCAAGGTTCATATATAGGGGTTTCATATCAAGTTCAGAATACAATCACATATACCCTACCAAAGCGGTCACCTAGGGCTATCGAACAGTGGCGACAAGAAGCTCATAAAGACTTCCCTAAGGAATTATATGATGTCGTTCCATCCAACAAACCTTAATTCTATCATTTCTTTACTTGAAGGATACCATTACGACTTTCGACTTCAACATTAATAACATAACCTTTTCCACATATATGACCTTCTTAACATTATTGAAGGTCTCACGTATCATTCAGTCATACATGACAAGAGTGCACTAAGCCTACCTAGTAAAGACATCGCATATTAACATATCATTCATACATGTATGAAGTAAGGGATACAAGTCTACCAAAGCAAGGCACAACATTCTTTACTTTATAACATATTACTTGTCATTCTAGAAGCACATGGAAATAACCATTATAATTTTTAAGGCATCCTATACACTACCATAACATCATTAATATGACTATCAAAGACTCATATAGTCAATTAGGAATAACCAAGCATCAACCCTAAGACTATACGCAAAAACATATATTCATAGTATATCATGATCACTTACTTAGCATCATTATAAAAACACTTATACTTTCACATTATTTATCATGTAGATAGATATTATCCAACTTCACATAATCAACTACACAACTCATCATATTACTTCAAGTAGTGCCGAAAAGGCCAAGATCATCATATTACATAAAGTAACGCTAACAAGTCCACATCAACTAACATAGAACCTCCACCATAAGTGGACCACACTAATCATCATTGTAACACAAAAACTATACATAATATAAAGAGAGTTATGGCAGCATACCACCCGTTCAATCTCACCACTTCAATACAAAGTGAAATCATCCAATTCAATACCATAAGGCCCTTACTCATGGCCATGAACATCATTTAAATACAAAAACTATAATATTCAATGAGTTTAAGTCAAGTAAATATAGATATATCAATCTAAGACCAATTCGACATCAATTGAATACAATTCTGATATCATTCAATAGTCCTTAGAATATGACACTAGAATTCATAAGCATTAAGTAAATATCAATTCAATAAGCTTAATATTAAATAGATCTAAGAATATACAATTCTCAATTGATAAAATTGAAACAACCTATAAACCAATCAATCATAATCTATACATGAATCAAAATCCCATAACAATCTACACTTGAATTCATTAATAACCCATATTTGAGTCATATTGAGATATTTGAGAAGGTCAGGGGTTCATGGAGAATTTAATTTAGAAACATCAATTCTACTTCAATAATATCATATCTTAACGTTCGATACATTTTATGCAACAACCCAAGACTTAGAGTAGAAATTGGGATTTTTAATCTTTTTTAACACTTTGAAATTGACTCTAAGGTGATAGAAACCTTAGATGAAGAAAAAACATACCTTATTAGAAGAATCCAATGATAATTGAAGAATAAACTCCTTTGAAGATTCATCTTTAAGCTCTATCTTCAATTTAAACTCTCATGGAGGTTTTTGAAAAAACTTTGGGTGGGAATGGGTTTTGATTTAGGTGATAGGGTTTAAATGAGAGATTTAGGACTTTTATACTCCTAAAATACACTTAAACACCCAAAATAACCATCCTCCTATTTTATAAGACTTGGGATGAATTTCCCAAAAAACCGAAGCCTTAGTGAGACCACGCCCCATCGATGGTGTCTAATTGGTTGCTCCTTCAGATCCTTAACCTGCAGTCCATATGGATCCATCAACACCACCCATCGATGCGCCATCGCCTGGTCGACTGGCCATCGTTTGGGGCAGTCAATTGCCTCTTCCTGGCAGTGTTAGGCTCCAAGTTGGGGTCCTCCTTCTAGGGCCTCTTGTCGGTCCTACATGGAGTCGTACCTAGACATTTCCAACCCAAATATAATTGTATATTGGTGTAGGACCTACCACATAAATTTCATCTAAAACGCACACGTAAAATTCCATGAAACTTGGATATACACACAAGGTCGTTTCAAGGAAAACCTTTCGAACGTCATGGACTTTCTTGGACGTTTGACCTCCAAACTTCATGAAACTTGACACACTGCCTATTAAAATTATAATAAATCATATAATGACCTCATTAAATCATGAAACACACAATTAGGAACATAACCACATATGAGGCACATAGATGACTTAGTCGTCGAACGCCTTGGTCGTCCTTTGATGTTTCACTTTCAAATCATCTAAACCTCTAGACACTGCCTCAATACTACATTTTAGACCATTGTAGGACCTTATACGACAATTAGAACCATGTTAGGCTCTATCTTCACCTATGTCATTTTTGGAGGTGTTATATTCTCCCTCACTTGGACAACATTCGTCGTCGAGTGACACTTGCCACTCTCCAAACACTTACAAGAGTAGAGACTCAACCTATCAGCTCATGACTATACCACATAACACATTGTACAACATACAATCAAGGAGAAACATTAATTTCACATATTCAAGAGAATCACAACACAACAAAACACTAGATTAAATTCCACAACTCATTATTGCATAAAACTCACATCCTTCATTTCAAATAACAAAAACACATTTATATTAAATACCATGCTCATATACATAAGTTCTAACAATATTACAAATATTTTCAACCAAAGAATTAATTAGTCAATTTTTACAAAATCATACAGTGAACAGAAATCCATGGCAGCTTTACAGTGAACATGCTTTACAATCTAATAATGCAACACTTAAGAAATTCCTTTTAAATGCTCAACAAATCAATCTCGTATAATCCATTAGACATGATCACTATTAATCTTCATGAAACAATTGGCAGTCTAAAATAGATGCACATGAACCATAAGGAAGATACCATGCATGAAAACTCATTTTCTCATTCAAAAACGACTCCTAAATAAGGAAGTTACTAAGAACTCTTTGTTTTAGGCTTGAATGAACACATAAAGAAAGGTTATGGGTGCCTCACTCCCAACAATCATACTCTTCATCATACTCCCCCACTTAGGCGAAACCCATTCTAAGGTCAACATAGCATCTACTACAAGGAACTCCCTCAAGGAACATCAAACCATACTAATAATTTCTCACCCAAGGCCTTTGTCTTAAAAACTATAGGCTCTCAAATGTTTAATTATCTAACCACTACATCCCCCTTATTAGGAGAAACCCACATTTTCTCTTGTAAATCTCATCATCTTCCTTTTTATGTTTGGTTGTTAAACAACTTCAAACCATCTCAACAACCACTCTTTCACATTTCTAACAATATACCTTATCATTCTATTCCAACTAAACCACCCTTCAAAAGGTAAATTAAACCAACCTAAGGTCAAAAACACCATCTATCACACCTCATCTAAAAAGTCACAACTCATCTTTTCTCTCGCTCAACCCAATCTTCATAAATTAACCCTCAATGGAATAACACATAATGGAAACAAGGAAAAGACACAATATACAAATGTCTTAGGCATGATTAGATGAATGAAAAAGTGAAATTTTTCCTAGAACCCAATAGCCTTCTATTTATAATGTGGCGCGCTTCACATTACGAACAAGACTATACAAGATGTGGTTCATAAGACAACAAAGATACTCCCAAACCTTATGCTCTGATACCAAGTTTTTCATTACCCGAGACCACACCATAGAAGATATGGCATTCTCAAAATGCAACCGACGTACTTGACCTCTCAGAGATCTTGTACAAGCCCTTTTCGTATCGTTCATCACATATACATAATGAAAAGTAGCGCAGAATTAAAAATTTTTCACGAAACATTATAATGTCTTTAATAACATCTTTCATTCGAAATTATAGGGAATACTAAGTGTAAATCTCATCGAATCTTAGACATGAGAATACTTTGGGACACGATCCATACTTAAAAATAAAGAAATATATATTCTATTAAGATACTTAGATAAAGGAAATAAAACACATATTACACCCTCGAGTCAAATGAGGACATACTTCAACTTCACTTAAATGATTCTACGATCCAAGTAATGCTCCTCACCTAACAACCACTATAGAGATAGATAAAAGCATGGAATTAGTACAAGCACATATACTAAGTATGGCCTAATGCATAAAATCATGAAAAAGAATAGTTACTAGAAATATGCATCTTTTTTACTTATGTATCATATCATAATAGTAAGAATAACATTTAACACCTTAGAAACACGTAAGATAACATTTATGAAATTTAACATATTTTTAAGGTCACTTTAAAGTGAATATTACAATGAAGTGTCTTACCTTCAATTTAGACACTTCCTAGCATGTAGTTCCCTCAGTAAAAGGTATCCTAAGAATCACTTAAGTAAGACAGAGAAAGACAACCCATACAACCTCTCTAGCCACACCTGAATGATCCTTAAGACCAGCTATAATGAGATCAACACACACTTACAAGACATGATACATATGAACATGAGATCCTTCTACCAAAGGTAATTCTAAGTCTAACAGGAGTGAGTTGTGAAGTGATCGCCCATATAATCCCTTAAACACACAATTAAGAGATCCTATAGACTACCTAAGATAGAATCATTCTCACTTAATACAACATCAAATAGATAATATGACATTCTCCTTCCAAAGTCTACCAAAAAACTTACTTAAGTAAATCAAGAAGATAACGTCCATGATTGACCTCTTAAAGACTACCATAAAAATCCTTATGACTACCTAAGTTTTACATCATGTTCACATAATCAACAACATTCCTAACTAGAGTCATTCTTAAGACTTATCTAGGTAAGATACGAAGTTACCATTCCCATGCCGCCGTTACACCTAACTAGACAACACTTAACTACTCTAGATATGTACTTATTTAATTAACATGCTTCCTTAACTTAATTCATTATATTCATTAGTTCATTTAGGACTCCTTCATAACATAAAGACATTCATGTAATGGTCTTGGACAAGACCTAGGGACTCTAACTAATACATTCAAAGCCTATTGTCTAGATAGCGTCCCATACCACCACCAAAACTTCATAGAACTTCTATAATGCTAGTATGTATCCCGTATGATGAGAATAGGCAATAAACAACATATACCATGATATCTATACATGGAATCCGGAGTTCTAACCTACTCCGATTAGGGTGTTCTACTTGCCAATGGTAGAACTTGGACACATCCCATGTAGGCTCATGGTTAAGGAATATGAAGGGCGTGCTTTGTACTCTTGGCTCATCCTTTAACTAGAGCTACTTCCCTTACCAGACTCACTCAGTGCTAGATTTTCTTCTCATATAATAATTTACATTAAAGGTTCATATAAAGGGGCTCCATATGAAGTTCATTACCTAATCATATTTACCCTACCAAAGAGGTTCACTACGGCTACCTAACAATGGCGGCAAGAAGATTATAATGACTTCCCTAAGGATTAATATGATGTCGTTCCAGCCAACCAACCTTAAGTCTATCATTACTTTACTTAAAGGATACCATTACGACTTTCGACTTCAACAATCATAATATAACCTTTTCCACGTATATGACCTTCTTAACATCATTTCAGGGCTCACATATCATTCATTCATACGTGAAAAATGTGAAATAAGCCTACCTAGTAAAGAAATCTTATATTCACATATCATTCATACATGTATCAAGTAAGGGACCCGAGTCTACCAAAGCAAGACACAACATTCTTTATTTTATCACATATTACTTATCATTCGACAAGCACATAGAAATAACCATTATCATATATAAGTCATCCTATAAGCTAATATAACATCATAATTATGACCATAATAGACTCATATTGTCAAGTAGGAATAACCATGCATCAACCCTAAGACTATACACATAAAGACATAGTCATAGTCTAACATGATCACTTAAATAGCATCATTAGATGAACACATATACGTTCACATTATTTATCATGTAGTTATATATTATCAAACTTCACATGATCAACTACACAACTCATCATAATACTTCTAGTAGTGCTTATATGCCCATGATCATCATATTACATGAAGTAACGCCGACAAGACCACATCAATTCTCATAGCACCACCACCATACAAAAACAATACATAATATTAAGAGAGTTACAGCAGCATACCACCCATTCTATCTCACCACATCAATCAAAAACCAAATTATCCAATTCAATACCATAAGGCCCTTATCCATTTCCATGAACATCAATTCAATACATGAACTATAATAGTCAATGAATCTATGTCAATTCACTGTAGATTTATCAATGTATGACAAATTAGATAGTGAATGAATACAATTCTTACATCATTTAATAGTGCATAGAAAAGTACACTAGAATTCATAAGCATTAAATCAATTACAATTCAATAAGTTTAATATTCGATAGAATGAAACAACCTATAAACCAATTAATCATAATCTATACATGAATCAAAAGCCCAAAAAATTCTACACTTGTATTCATTAATATTAAAGCATGATTTCATAACCCATATTTTAGTCCGATTGAGAGATTTGAGAAGGTAAAAGGTTCATGGAGAATTTCATTGGGAAACATCAATTATATATCAATAATATTATATCTTAATGTTTCAAAACATTACATTAAATAACCCAAGACATAGAGTAGAAATTGGACTTTTTCTTCTTTCTGAAATCTTTCAAAATCATCTTTAAAATTGACTCTAAGGTTATAGAAAGGCTTAGATTAAGAACTCCCATACCTTACTTGAAGAATCCAATGATAATTGTAGACTAAAATCCATTGAAGATCCATCTTCAAGCTCTATCTGCACCTTGAGCTCTCATGGAGGTTTTTAAAGAAACTTTGAGAGGGAATGGGTTTTGATTTAGGTGATATGGTTTAAATGAGAGTTTTAGGACTTATAGACTCTTAAAATACCCTTAAACACCCAAAATAACTGTCCTTTTATTTTATAAGACTTGGGGTGAATTTCTCAAAAAACCCCAAGCCATAACAAAAAAGCTGGCAGTTTACACAGCACCATTGACGCCAAGCATCGACGGTCCGTGGGTGAGATCACGCCCCGTCATGGGGTCTCGTTGGTTGCTCCTGCAGCTCCTCAACCTGCAGGCCACATGGATCCATTGATACCACCCATCTACGGGATGTTTCCTTGTCGACTAGTTGTTGTTTGTGACAGTCGATTGCCACTGCCTGGCAATGTTGAGCTCCAAGCTAGGGTCCTTCTTCTAGGGCCCCTTGTGGGTCTTACGTGGAGTCGTACCCGGACGTTTCCAACACAAATATGTTTGTATTATAGTTTAGTACCTACCACATGAATTTCAACCAAAACTTACTTGTAAAACTCGATGAAATATGCATAGACAAACACAGTTGTTTCAAGGCAAACCTTTTGAACGTCATGGACGTTGTTGGACGTTTGACCTCCAAACTTCATGAAAAATGACACACTTCCTATAAACACCATAAAAAACCATATAATGACCTGATTAATTCATGAAATAAATAATTAGGCACATAACCACATATGAGGCACATAAGTGACTTAGTCGTCGAACGCTTTGGCTGTCCCTTGACGTTTCACTTCCAAATCACCTAAAACTCTAGAGACTTCCTTAATTCTTCATTTTAGATCATTTAGTACCTTAAACCATCATTACAACAAATTTAGGCTCTAGATTTACCCAAGAATTTTTTGGAGCTTTTATACTCTTGTTCTTGTTATAGAGTTTTATTCTAAAAAAGTTTTATGTAACTCGTGCTTAGGCGTGTTTTACAAATCAAACCCCCAGAAGAGATAATCGAGGGTGTCCTATTAGGGTAAATGTTAATCCTCAATTTAAAGAATCTCCAAATGCACCACAACTGTAACCCCCTCACAGAAATGTCACCAATGCGGAATTAAGAAATGTTATCTAGATGATGACTCAGGTTGTGGAAAAGCAGGTTTGTGAACAATGAGTGGGTCATCACGATGTTGATGATACATAAAAAATTCTTGAGTTTTTATGTAATTAACCCCCTAGCTTACAGGGTCAAAAATCACTTAGGGATCTAGAGAACTTTGTGGAAGAACTTCAGAAAGTGTTTGTGGTTAAGAGTATTGTTGAAGCAAAGAGTAAGGAGTTATCCTCATAACAACTCGAAGGTGTTCTGAGGATGTTATATAATCAATTAAAGAACAACAGGGCAGAGGGTGCACCATCTTTGAGTTAGGTTGTGTTGGAAGATGCTTTCTTAGGGCGATTAATTCTGCAAGAGTTAAGGGAAGCAAAAGAAGGAGAGTTTATTAATATGAAGCATGAGTTATTGAGTGTTCAATAGTAAAGATTCATTTTCACTCAGCTATCACGCTATGCTCTGGAGATGGTGGCTTATACGAGGAGCAAAATTAGTTTGTTTGTTTCTAGGTTAGCCCGATTGAAGAATAAGATAGGTAAGGCGTCTATGTTAACAGGGGCATAGACATACCCAGGATCATGATTCATCAATATGCTCATCCAGATAGTAAAATCACATTATTCGGATATGGAACATTTTTAGAATCAAATGAGAATTGCAGGAAGCATGCTACAATTTTCGAAATTGACACCATCAAGAGGTCCTATAATATGCCTTGAATTTTTCTCCCAAAAGAGAACTGAATTCGAGGCCTAAAATAGTGGAAACAACAATCAAGCAATAAAATAAGAATAAACGCAAGCTAGGGCAGAAATTTTATCACCAAATTTACCTTATTCGGAGGTTTACCGACTTAACTTAATTAATCCACCACATATATTGCCTTGAAAAGTACAGATGTGTTCTATATCGAATGACTTAAACTTAGTTCAAACCAGTGAAATATTGTATAATCAATTTAAGAACAATGTTGACTTTATGGCCATATCTTATTTTAATATTGGACGCGACTCTTAATTGAGATAACGTAGGACAAGGCTCGCGACCACGTCCGCGTTGCTAAGTTGGCCACCATGAATTCAAAGGCAACTCTAGCAAACACAGAGGCTACCAGAGTCAAGGTCATGCATACAAGAAAAGAACCCCGCAAACACAAAGTCTTACAAATGCGAATGAGACTCACGTGAATGCGACAGATACTCCAGTCGTCTTTGTTAATACGATCCCCAGCCCGTGAATATGAAGACCAAAAATATCTGACACCTGCTTATGCATATAAGCTAGTTTGGAATGTTCCAAAAATTATCCAACAGGTGTTGTGAACTCATTCAGAACCCTATAATTGATAAAGATATATGCAACTACTACCAAATTCGATATTCTAGACTTAATAGATCATTGAATATTCCCATATGAGGTCATTTCTATGAAAAAGTGGGTCTCACACCCAAATCTAGCTTTTAGTTAAAATATACATGAAGTCTCATAATTGTCGAAGAAGCCCCACAACCTAACGAATAGTCATTATAGAGCGATATCAATATTTTAGAGCTAACAGAGATGAAAGAATTCTCATATGAGCTTGTTTACTCAAAATTTTGACTAAAGTCAAACTTAGGCCTTAAGTAAAAGTTAAAACACTTTCTCATATACACATGCAGAAGACCTTGGGAGTAGTGTCAGCTATGCTACTATTTTAAAATGACCATTTTAGAAGTAATGTAATTGTCCAAATTTTATTTTAAGATAATCTTCTGTAACTTCTAATAAAAAAAGAAAGTTGAAGGTTCAAAAACTCCAAAATACTAAAACTCACATAAAAACAAAATGAACGACTGGATGAACAAACTTTCATCCTTAGCGAGTCATAATTGACTCGATGTTACTGTAGGAAAACTTTAAACAATGAACAAAAGGCATAAACATGTAAAAGACCTGGAGGTCATTACACTTTAGAGTTTCTGTACTATGACTTTTATATTCTAGGGAGTTAATTCCACAATGTTTTTTTCATAATTTATTGAGTTTATAAGAACTTGATTTGCTATTATTTTAAAATCTATTTTCCTAGTGTCTATGTATTTATTTTGCTTCTAAAAAATTATCGATGGGTTCGATTGGGGTACATAATTGGTTATCCACCTCGCGGTTAGTGTGATTTTCACTCATGATGGTTTGGGTTGTGACAATCAACCTAAAAATCATACGAGTTTACATGCCCAAAAGTTGTAGTGTTTCTAATGTGAATATTGTGAAGTAAAAACGGATTATATACTTCAATTCAACTTTAAAAATTTTGTTAGTATTAGAAGTAAAATTTAGCTTGAGATCTAAATCATGCTCACATGAAAAAAGAAATTATGAGAAATTAGCATATTATCTACATGCTAAAGTAATAAATAATAATTGACTAAACTTTAATTTTTAAAAATGTCCAAATATGGAGAGAAAAATTATCTTATTTTCAAAAGAGTACATTTAACATTAATTATCATATTAAATGGTTCATCACCAATATTCAATAATATTTTCCTATTCTTGATTTACTTTTCAATATATATGTCTCATTATTTTATTCTTCAAGCAAAATTTCTTCTTAACTCTCATTCGGGAGACTTTATTTTGAATAAATTTGATTTCTTTACACCTTCATATATATATGGCTTCCTCAGATGAAATAAACACCTGTCGCAAAATAGTCCCGTTTGTGCCTATTATTAGTAGTGCTCAAACTGCGGTATGTCATCTTCTAACATAGTTTAATTTCTCAATTTTTTTATTTGTTAATTGAGATACATGAACCATTTGAGAAATTATTTGGTAAAGTTTTTTATAATAGGTTTTTGGAACATACAGTCGTCCTTATTATAATTTAATAAAATTGTTCACCAATTATTATGTTTTTGTTAATATTTTTTTACCTGATTGTTTCTTTGTCATTGTTAATCTCTAAAACCAATTTGTATGAACAATTTCTGAAAGCAAAAGAAAGTATGGAATTTCTGAAAAGACTCATTGTTCCATTTCTTTTATTTAGATAAGTCAAAATTACAAAATTAAAACAAAAGAGAGAATTTTCTTTACCTTTTTTTTTATTATTATTTTATTAAAAATCATATGTTTCATAAACAGGTTCTAAAAAACAAACTCTAAAACAGAAAATTTATACTAGCACCCACTCTAATATCATGTCATCCAGTAAAAGTAAGATTTCGACAACTTTATTCCTTATTTTCCCCTTGTCTCGTGATTTAATTTTATATGATACTCTTACATTCTAGGTTATTAAAAAAAAATTAGGGGCATTTAATAACACTTGATGTTTGTGGCATTTGATGTTTGTCCCCCCACCCCACACCCCACTGGCGCATAGATATGAAATTTTTTAATTTGTGTACTAGATTCGATATACCCTTTTATCTTTGCGAGGATGGTCAAAAATAACCCTTTATAGATTTTATATTACTATAAATTTATGATCTTTTATTTTTAGCTAATTCATCCGAAAGGATATATCTGCTCATTTGTCTCAAGGTAGGGATATAGGTAAGCAATTTTTTAGCGAGAGGATAACAACTTTAATTTGCAAATTAGAAGGGTATATCGCGTATTTAAACTTAAAATTTATGTTAATTTGAAGTCTAGAATATTAATTTGAAGTCATATTAACTTGTACATGCCCTTCTAGATTTATACTATGGTGTCAATATTATGCTAATGCATTATTAAAAGAAACAGATAGATAATCTAATAAACTACTATTTTAATATTTGTGAGGTTTTCTAAAATTGGACTATTTATAAATTATTTAAATTAAAGTATAAATATTTTATCTTTATTATTTTTGATTTTCTCTTCAAATTTTTTACACAGTGAGTTAACTATTAAGTATGATAGAGCATTAGGCGGAATATTTTCAAATACTAAGTGGTTTGAAGTTTATATTATTAAATATTCACTTAATTGAGAGAGATTAACGTTTTTTCATATTCATTTAATAAGAAAATAAAATAAGAGAGTATAAATATGATCTTGTTTTGGTGATGATTGAGAATAGGTTGTTGAAGGATTTCTTCTATTTTGAAGCATAATTTTTAAAGTGAGGGGGAGAATTCTAGTGTTTCTATTTCATATGAAACAGAAAAATTTTAAGTGCAAATAGAACTAATTATTGACAGAATTGTTTTTTTATTGCAAATTTATCACGGGATTAAATATTCTTAGTTTCTTGTTACCCAAAAATATTTTTCCCTTACTTCATTCGATGTGAACTTGATTTCTTAGTTCCTTTGTATCAAAAATAATTTTTGCATGTATTTAAAATTAATTAAAATAAAGAATCTCATTTTTCATTTTTAGTAACAAAACATTAACATATTTTGTTATGTGCAGAATAATGTTGGAACAATGGAAGTAACCAAAAATTTGACAACGAAGAAGAAAGGGCTAGTTACTACCAAAGTCATAGAAAATACATTTGTTGACTTCGTTATCGTCCCTTCTACAGGTGTAGAGAACCTTTACACCATTAAAATAAAAAAGGTTAGTATATTTGATTACTAAGTTTTTATATTTCATGTAAAAGACGTTAATATTGTAGTACATTTCTATAATATCTTCCTTTTCCTTGATATATTATCATTATATCTATTGTGAAACAGTGTAATAAAAACGTATAAAATATCAGAAAATGAAAAATTATTTCTAAAAATATGAATATTATGGCAAAATAATATAAAAAGATGATGTTCAGTATATGGAGAGACATACCTATTTTAATATTTCATTATGGACTGAAATGCTAGAATGAAGATGAGGCAACTGATCCCTATGGACTTAACTGCAAATAATATGACATGCTACATGGATGGAGAGCTGAAAGGAGACAACGTCAAAATGGAAAATGTGAAACGGTAATATATGTTCTTTAATAGTTTTTTCTTTTAATCAGAATATCAAGTCTTACTTCTTTCCTAAAGTATAATCACATTTACCTATCTATATTTATTATTTAAAAGAATGTTATTGATATATCCTTATCATGTATAACTTTTTCTTTATGTCATGCTTGGCAATTGGAATTTGTGATAGTCATTTCCAATCATATTATAATTTAGTTTCACTCATTTTCTGTATACTATTGCCTTTAAACAAAACTAAATATGGTAGCATCTGTTTTGCATAAATTCAATATTATTCACATGTTTCTTATGATTTTGATTATTATTTTTTGGGTTATATTACTTTGTAATTTAATTTCTTTATGGAAATTAAGAAAATTTTTCTTGGATAACAGTTTTACTTCCATGAGAGGAAACACACTATTTGTCGATCTACTGGGGATGTAAGAAGACATATATTACATGGTTTTGAAAATTTGAAGGTAGTAGTTCAACAACAAACCAATGCAGTAATAGAGTTTTTGAGTGTTCAATAGTAGAGAATAATTTTAACTCAGCTATCACGCTATGCTCTGGAGATGGTGGCTTATATAAGGTGCAAAATGAGTTTGTTTATTTCTGGGTTAGCCCAATTGACGAATAAGATAGGTAAGGCGTCTATGTTTATAGGGGGCATAGACATAGCAAGGATCATGATTCATCAATATAGTCATCTATACAGTAAAATCAACATTATTCCGAGATGGAACATTTTTAGAATCAAATGAGAATTGCAGGAAGCATGCTACAATTTTCGAAATTGACACCATCAAGAGGTCCTATAATATGCCTTGAATTTTTCTCCCAAAAGAGAACTGAATTCGAGGCCTAAAATAGTTGAAACAACAATCAAGCAATAAATTAAGAATAAACGCAAGCTAGGGCAGAAATTTTATCACCAAATTTACCTTATTCTGAGGTTCACCGACTTAACTCAATCAACCCTCCACATATATAGCCTTGAAAATTACATATGTGTTCTACATCGAATGACTTAAACTTAGTTCAAACCAGTGAAATATTGTATATTCAATTTAAGAACAATGTTGACTTTATGGCCATATCTTATTTTAATATTGGACGCGACTCTTAATTGAGATCACGTAGGACAAGGCTCACGACCATGTCCGCGTTGCTAAGTTGGCCACCATGAATTCAAATGCAACTCTAGCACACACAGAGGCTAGCAGTGTCCAGGTCACGCATACAAGAACAGAAACCCGCAAACACAATGTCTTACAAATGCGAATGAGTCTCAGGTGAATGCGACAGATACTCCAGTCGTCTTTGTTAATACGATCCCCAACCCGTGAAGATGAAGACCAATAATATCTCACACCTGCTTATGCATATAAGCTAGTTTGCAATGTTCTAAAAATTATCCAACAAGTGTTGTGAACTCATTCAGAACCCTATAATTGTTAAAGATATATTCAACCACTACCAAATTCGATATTCTACACTTAATAGATCATTCAATATTCCCATATGAGGTCATTTCTATGAAAAAGTGGGTCTCACACCCAAATCTAGCTTTAAGTTAAAATATACATGAAGTCTCATAATTGTCGAAGAAGCCCCACGAACTAACGAATAGTCATTATAGAGCGATATAAATATTTCAGAGCTATCAAAGATGAAAGAATTCTCATCTGAGCTTGTTTACTCAAAATGTTGACTAAAGTCAAACTTAGGTCTCAAGTAAAAGTTAAAACACTTTCTCATAGACACATGCAGAAGACCTTGGGAGTAGTGTCAGCTATGCTACTATTTTAAAATGACCATTTTAGAAGTAATGTAATTGTCCAAATTTTATTTTACGGTAATCTTCTTTAACTTCTAATAAAAAAAGAATGTTGAAGGTTCAAAAATTCCAAAATACTAAAACTCACATAGAAACAAAATGAACGACTGGATGAACAAACTTTCATCCTTTGCAAGTCATAATTGACTCGATGTTGCTGTAGGAAATCTTTAAACACTAAACAAGAGGCATAAACATGTAAATGACCTGGAGGTCATTACACTTTAGAGTTTTTGTACTATGGCTTTTATATTCTAGGGAGTTAATTCCACTATGTTTTTTTCATAATTTATTGAGTTTATAAGAACTTGATTTGCTATTATTTTAAAATCTATTTTCCTTGTGTCTATGTAATTATATTACTTCTAAAAAATGATCGATGGGTTCGGCTGGGGTACATAATTAGTTATCCACCTCGCGGTTTGTGTGATTTTCACTCATGATGGTCTGGGTTGTGACAATCAACCTAAGAATCATACGAGTTTACATGCCCACAAGTTGTAGTGTTTCTAATGTGAATATTGTGAATTAAAAACGAATTATATACTTCAAATTCAACTTAAAAAATTTTGTTAGTATTAGAAGTAAAATTTAGCTTGACATCTAAATAATGTTCACATGAATAGAGAAATGATGAGAAATTGGCATATTATCTACTTGCTAAAGTAATTAATAATAATTGACCAAACTTTAATTTTTAAAAACGTCCAAATATGGAGAGTGAAATTGTCATATTTTCAAAAGAGTACATTTAACATTAATTATCATATTAAATGGTTCATCACCTATATTCAATAATATTTTCCTATTCTTGATTTAGTTTTCTATATATATGTCTCATTATTTTATTCGTCAAGCAAAAATTCTTCTTAACTCTCATTCGGGAGACTTTTTTTCTGAATAAATTTGATTTCTTTACACCTTCATATATATATGGCTTCCTCAGATCTTGAAATAAACACCTGTCGCGAAATAGTCCCGTTTGTGCCTATAATCAGTTGTGCTCAACTTGGGGTATGTCATCTTCGAACAAAGTTTAATTTCTCAATTTTTTTATTTGTTAATTGAGATGCATGAACCATTTGATAAATTTTTGGGTAACGTTTTTTATAATTGGTGTTTGGAACATACAGTCGTCCTTATTATAATTTATAAAAATTGTTTACCAATTATAATGTTTCGTATGAACAATTTCAGAAAGCAAAAGAAAGTATGAAATTTCTGGAAAGACTCATTGATCCATTTCTTTTATTTAGATAATTAGAAATTACAAAATTAAAACAAAAGAAAGAATTTTCTTTACCTTTTTTTTCTTTATTATATTATCTAAAATCATATGTTTCATAAACAGGTTCTAAAAAACAAACTCTATAACAGAAAATTTATACTAGCACCCACTCCAATATCAAGTCATCCAATAAAAGAAAGATTTCGACAACTTTATTCCTTATTTTCCCTTGTCTCGTGATTTATTTTATGATACCTTTACATTCTAGGTTATTAAAAAAATATAGGGGCATTTGATAACAGTTGATGTTTGTGGCATTTGACGCTTGTCCCCCCCCCCACCCACCCCCCACAGGCGCATAGATATGAAA
Organism: Solanum pennellii; assembly: GCF_001406875.1. NCBI lineage: Eukaryota > Viridiplantae > Streptophyta > Magnoliopsida > Solanales > Solanaceae > Solanum > Solanum pennellii. The sequence continues at coordinate 31,964,530 of NC_028637.1, read as the reverse complement.
ATTTTTAATTTGTGTACTAGATTCGATATACCCTTTTATCTTTGCGAGGATGGTCAAAAATAACCCTTTATAGATTTTATATTACTATAAATTTATGATCTTTTATTTTTAGCTAATTCATCCGAAAGGATATATCTGCTCATTTGTCTAAAGGTAGGGATATAGGTAAGCCATTTTTTAGCGAGAGCATAACAACTTTAATTTTAAAATTTGAAGGGTATATCGCCTTTTTTAACTTATAATTTATATTAATTTGAAGTCAAGAATATTAATTAGCAGTCATATTAACTTGTACATTCCCTTCTAGATTTATACCATGAAGTCAATATCATACTAATGCATTATTAAAAGAAATAGATAGATAATCTAATAAACTACTATTTTAATATTTGTGAGGTTTTCTAAAATTGGACTATTTATAAATTATTTAAATTAAAGTATAAATATTTTATCTTTATTATTGTAGATTTTCTCTTCAACTTTTTTACATAGTGAGCTAACTATTAAGTATGATAGAGCATTTGGCGGAATATTTTCAAATACTAACTGGTTTAAAGTTTATAGTATTAAAAATCACTTAATTGAGAGAGATTAACGTTTTTTCATATTCATTTGATAAGAAAATTAAATAAGAGAGTATAAATATGGTCACTTTTTGGTGATGATTGAGAATAGTTTGTTGAAGGATTTCTTATATTTTGAAGCATAATTTTTAAAGTGAGGGGGAGAATTCTAGTGTTTCTATTACATATGAAACAGAAAAATTTTAAGTGTAAATAGAACTAATTATTGACAGATATGTTTTTTTATTGCAAATTTATCACGCGATTAAATTCTCTTAGTGTCTTTTTACGCAAAAATATTTTTCCCTTACTTCATTCGATGTGAACTTGATTTCTTAGTTCCTTTGTATAAAAAATAATATTTTTATGTATTTAAATTAATTGAACTAAAGATTCTCATTTTTCATTTTTAGTAACAAAACATTAACATATTTTCTTATGTGCAGAATAATGTTGGAACAATGGAAGTAACCCAAAATTTGACAAGGAAGAAGAAAGGGCTAGTTACTACCAAAGTCATAGAAAATACATTTGTTGACTTCGTTATCGTCCCTTCTACAGGTGTAGAGAACCTTTACACCATTAAAATAAAAAAGGTTAGTATATTTGTTTACTAAGTTTTTATATTTTATGTAAAAGACGCTAATATTGTTATACATTTCTATAATATCTTCCTTTGCCTTGATATAATATCGCTTTATCTATTGTGAAACATTGTAATAAAAACGTATAATATACAAGAAAATGAAAAATTATTTCTAAAAATATGAATATTATGGCAAAATATTATAAAAAGATGATGTTCAGTATATGGAGAGACCTAACAATTTTAATATTTCATTATGGACTGAAATGCTAGAATGAAGACGAGGCAACTGATCCGTACGGACTTAATTGCAAATATTATGACATGCTACATGGATGGAGAGCTGAAAGGAGACAACGTCAAAATGGAAAATGTGAAACGGTAATATATGTTCTTTAATAATTTTTTCGTTTTATCAGAATATCCAGTCTTACTTCTTTCCTGAAGTATAATCACATTTACCTATCTATATTTATTATTTAAAAGAATGTTATTGATATACCCTTACTACTATGTACGATTTTTTCTTTATGTCATGCTTGGCAATTGGAATTTGTGATAGTCATTTCCAATCATATTATAATTTAGTTTCACTCATTTTCTGTATACTATTGCCTTTAAAAAAAATTAAATATGGTAGCATCTGTTTTGCATGAATTCAATATTATTCACATGTTTCTTCTGATTTTGATTATTATTTTTTGGGTTATATTACTTTGTAATTTAATTTCTTTATGGAAATTAAGAATATTTTTCTTCAATTGCAGTTTTACTTCCATGAGAGGAAACACACTATATGTCGATCTACTGGGGATGTAAGAAGACATATATTCCATGGTTTTGAAAATTTGAAGGTAGAAGTTCAACAAGAAACCAATGCAGTAATAGAGTCAATCGTAAGTTGTAGTTATTGCTTAACTTTTTTTTTTGATAATGATAGCAAATTTATTTATGTTTCTTGACACTGAATATACATATTTAGAGAGCTAAATAATTTGGTAAACATATTATGAAAATATAAGGACTTTTGTGTAGTATAGTAGTTTCATATTTTTAGAATCAAGATATATAAGTAGCTTCTTACCTTTTTAAGGTTTTAGCTGAGCACTAAATATGACTCTAATATTGATAAAAGTATTCTTCTCAAATTGATTAATCAAACACAAATTAAATTTACTACATTCAAAATATTCCTTTTTAAATATTACTTCTAACAAAAAGAAACATTTACAACATATTAGGGTTGTGGAAAAGGGTTAAACCACATTAGCCTTATGTATGTACTCTTCCTGTAATTATTTCTACAAGAAATTGTTTTCACATATTAAACTTTCCTATAACCTTGACTAGACAATGGTAACTTTATTCTCATTTTAAGTACAATGAAAAGTACACTATTTTTACCAAGGTTTTCTAATTGAATTTTAAGGTTGGGGTTGGAGAAAAGAAATCCAAGAAAAGAGAAAGAGACTCTTCAATCTCAGAGGGACAATCTGCAACAAAGAAACACAACGGCACGAGCGAGACTGAAAAATTTCTCGATGATGCATGGAACAACCTTATGAGTTGGGATGTCATACACAAAAAATGAGGTAACTCATGTTAAGGAAAGTATTACATAATAATTGTTATAAAAAAATTGCGCAAACATAAAATAAAATAGAGATTCGTTATAATACTTTTATTTCAAACTAAAATTGTCGCAGCTCATCCTAATTAACAAAGGACATATGTTTAGAATCATGAGCCTTATTTTCCTACTACTTGTCCGTAGTATTTAAAATTCTAAGATTATATGTTTGTGGACAAAATGACTTCCTCCCACAAATAATGGCTTCCATCCACAAAATGAAATACACAATATGTTGCATGGAAATACTGATGAAATATGTGATATTTTCAGACCCTGAAGGATCCAGGATCTTACTTTTATGAGTTTTCACTATTTTTAATATAAACTTGTATCAACCAATTAGCGTACATGCGAGCTAAAATACTTCAACATAGGTTGTATTTTATTTTCAATTCACTGAAATAGAAAATTGGATTTTTGGTTGGTTTATTAAAAAAGGAGGATAAACAATTTACCTTCACATACAAATGTAATTACAAAAAAGGCAAAGAAGCGAGGATGAGCTTATTTCTACTTTTGAATTTGAGAATTGAAATGAATGCACTAGAACAAATTATTATTTTTCCTAATCAAATTAATGAGAAAGAAAGAGTTAATAGACATGGAAGATAATGAGTGTTTATATTTTTGGGAAACCATATTGATTAATAGACATGAGATATGGCTGATCCAAGATTTTAAAACCTTAGTTACTTTTTAAGCAATCAATCATAAAAATAGATGTACAAATTTAACATTGTAAAAAGAGAGACAATTACATCTAAAAATGAAAGCAAAAAAGAAAATCAATAAGAAAAACTAAATTAAATCTTATCTTGCAAAGGGAATTTTGTTTAAGAAAAGTTAGCAAAATGACGGTTGGTGAAAAGGAGAAAATGAAAGTTAGAAAGAAAATAGTTGGATTTTAAAATTATTTTTTGTTTCTGCAGGGAATTAAGCATGGGCATATGAGAGATAAATTACCCTCAACAACCACTTACAACCACTACAAAAACTAATTCATTCATTCATCAGATGTTCACCTTTTATTTTATACCATATTTTCTTAATTATGATATAAGTATATAAAGTTCGATAGGAGGTTAATTGATTCTCGGGCCACCGAATATCCCTATGTGGGTCCGCCCCTGGTTTCATACATGAATAATATTTCTCATTGATGGATAAAGTGGTTGTAATCTTGAAAAAAAAAGTTGTCCATAAGATTTTCCCATTCTGAAAATCTCACCCTTCACAAACACATTTGAAAAGATCATTATATGTCAATCTTCCAGCCTACACCTTGTCCATAACTGACACTCGAGAGTCATTTATGATCCCCTAGCAAACCCAAGCTCTTGCTTTTGACACTAAACCATATGTGGAAGTTTAAAATAGGTGAACACATATACATTCAAACAAAATCGTAAAACATTGTCTTCATAAAATACTCAACATTAGTTATAAATAACAAAACATCATGAGAAAACAATGGAAACATATAATACCATATATCTATGAAGCCTCAAAAAAATTATGGTAGGTTTAGGGGAAAGACCCAAGACACCTCCTAAACTGCTAAACTGAAAGGAAATAGAGACTCCAGGAAGAGAGGAGGATTAACAAAAATCTATCTGCGAATGGATAGGATCTCAACAAAGTGCATGTTGATGATCCTGAATTCCTTTATTTGTATCATGAAATGATGAGGTTGGAATGGCATCAGTACATTGAATGTACTATTAAGTGATAACGTTCGAGTAAACAACTTATTGGCTTGAATGAATGAAAACAACATAACTAGATCAATACATGAGTATGGAATAAAAACCATTTAAAATTCACAACATATTATACAATGAAAAACAACATGAAAATAATATACATTACAATGTGGGGAGTTTCTCTAAGACAACCATAACCATGAGCCTAGGAATGATACATCATCCCGCCGCACGTTGCAAGGTCCCATATTGTACCTTGCAAAAGGTATAGGATGCTGTCATAACTATGGATCTAATTTTATGCCTTCTCAAAGACTGTGAGGATTCACATGAAGATTCAATATTATCCTATCCTACGCGTACTACGTAGTTTTATGGGACTTCCTAGTTATAAAAGACTCTATTCAGTTAGGTTCTCACTAATACTCCCAAAATATGTCATATAACTTTATGCTTAATTTTACCCCTTTCAAGGAAGGGACTTGTTACTTGTTGAAATACTTTTCAAAACCATAGCCGTAATTGCATTCTTTAAAACATGCACTTGTGAATATATCTTTCAAGGTCAATGATCAACATATGTACATAGTTGTGTGTGTGTGTGTGTATAAATAAATATATATATATATATATATATATATA
>NC_028637.1:31933984-31959007 GCF_001406875.1 Solanum pennellii | reverse complement strand
ATATATATATATATATATTAAGATTAAACAACTAAAAGTTTTCGTATGAAATAGAACCTTTACACTTTTTCTTAAAACTCATTTTCAAACAAAATGATTAGTTTACAAAGACTCCCAATACTTATAGATCATGTCATAGGGTTCATGCTAAATTATATACATGAATGACAAAACTCGAGGACTACTATTAATTTCGAAACAATCTCAAACTTGACTCTAAAGGACCTCTTAAACATTTCATCTTAACTTTACTTTGATTTTGAAAACGAACAAAATATAATTTAACACTATTGATTAGGATATGAAACATCTCCCAATTATTAAAGAAAATTGTAAGGATAAATATCAACAGAAAGCGAAGACATGATTTAATAGAACTCACACTGAAAAATGAGACTGTAAGAACTCGAAAATGACTTTGGTTAACTGGATCCTAACATTGTATTCATTATGGTATAATGTCCTAAATTGTTCTATTATATGGTATTGAGGCACTGTTTAAGAGTTTAGGTTATTTGGAAGTAAAACGTCAAGGGACGAATAAGACGTTCGACGACGAAGTCACTTATGTGCCTCATATAAGGTTCTAGGTGTTTATGTGTGATTTATGAGGTTATTAGGTCCTTAAATGAGCTATTATTTTGTATGTAGGCAATGTGTAAATTTTCATGAAGATTAGAGGTCAAATGTCGAAGAATGTCCATGATGTACGAAAGTTTTACGTTGAAATGACCTTGTGTGTCTAGGCATGTTTTGTCGAGTTCTACGTGTTCGTTTTAGGTGAAATTCATGTGATATGTTCTAAACTCATATACAATCATATTTTGGTTTGAAACGTCCGGGAAAACATCCCCAAGGACCATTTAAGGGTCCTTCAGATAGGACCCAAAGTTGGTGGCCAAGATTGTCCTAGCCAACCCACCTACAGATGGAATTCGATGCCGAGTGGGTCAATCAACGCCTTGTAGGTGAGGTTTTGTCTATTTAAACTTAGGATTAGGGTATACAAAGCCCAAGATAGGACTCAATCCTAGACCACGGACAAACAGGACGATCCGTTGGTCAAGAGACGGACCGTCGATGGGTCTGTCTCCAGCCTACAGTTCACTACCAAGTGAGGGGTGATCTTGTAAATTCACCCCACTTCCAAATAAGAGGTTTGGCGGTTCCTATGGGGTCTTTTGAGTATTTAAAACATGTATATAAGTCCTTAACACTTAGAAGATTTTATTCTTCCAAATCAAAACCCCAAATCCCTTAGAAATTCCGTAGAACTCCATTGGAGCCAAAAATCAAGGAAGGGCTTGGATTGGAGAAATTAGTTGAGATTATTTATCAAATCAAAGAATTAGATTCATTGAGGTATGGTTTCTGATCCTTGAATCTCTCTTCATCAAGGATCCCAACTTTGAAAGATTTTTTCTAAAGTTTTCAAAGTTGAAATATTCAATTTCATGATCTATACATGGGTTCTTGCATTGATGGTTTTTAAGTATTGAATAATAATTAAATTGTTATTGTATTAATGATTTTAAACTAAAATAACCAATGAACCCATGAATTGGATGAACCCTCATTTTTTATTAAGTTATGGGTTACTTGATATTGATCTAATGTTTATGAATTCTAATGTAGTTTCATATAGTCTATTGATTGATGTAACAATTTTAGTAAATTGATATCTATTTTGTATTATATTGATTAATATGTAGTAAATTATATTAGTTTCATGAATATTGTTATAATTGTATTGAATTGTATTTTATGACCATGGGTAAGGGCCTTGTGATATCAATTGGGTGATTTGGCATTGGATTGAGGTATTGAGTATTGAGTGGTGGTAGGCTGCCCTATTTCATTTATTTTATATTAATTAGACTTAAATTATGTTGTTATTGGTATGGTCCACTTATGGGGGTGGTGTTATGTGCTTTACTTGCAACTGATAGGTCCTTGTCGGCGTTATTTTATGTAATATGATGATTATGGCCTTGTCGGAAACTACATGAAGTAGTATGATGATTATGTGAAGTGTGATAATTTCTATCTAAATGATTAGTAATGTGAAAGTATAGTTGTTCTTCTTTTGATGTTATTTAGGTGATTATGTTAGATTATGAGTATGCTTTGTGTATATATTCTTAGCGTTGATGTATGATATTCCTACATGACTATATGAGTCTATGATGGTTATATTTATGATGATATGATAGTGTATAAGATGACTTAGAGATGATAAAAGTTATTTATATGTACTTCTAGAATGACATGTGATATGAGTTAAAGTGAAGTATGTAGTGTGTTTGTCTTGGTTGACTTGTGTCCCTCACTTGATGCATGTAATTTAAATGATGAGTTGTCTTGACTTAGGGTGTTAATGTCTCTTAGTCTTGAATGCATGAATGATTTATGACCTGAATGATGTTAAGAGGGTCCTTGATGTGAAACCTTTAACCTAGTGATAAGGTTATGAATGTTGAAGTCGTAAGCCATAATGGTACCTTCAAGTAAAGGAATGATAGAGTTAAACGTTAATAGTTGGAACGACATCATATTAATCCTTAGGAAAGTCATGATGAGCTTCTTGTCTCCATTGTAAAGTAGCCCTAGTTGACCTTTCTTTGGTCGGGTAAATGTGATTGGGTTATCAAAATAATATGGAACCCCTCTATATGAACCTTACGTGTAAATTACTCTATGAGAAGGAAGGCTAGCACGGAGTGAGTATGGTAAGGGAAGTATTTCTAGTTAAAGAATGAGAATAGGTTGCAAATTATGCCCTTCATATTCCTTAACCATGTGCCTACATGGGATGTGTCTAAGTTCTACCATTGGAAAGTAGAACACCCTCATCGGAGTAGGTTAGGACTTTGGATTCCATGTCTTGCTATCATGGTCTATGTCAGTTATTGCATATTCTCATCATATGGAGTACCTATTATCATTAGAGAAGTTCTAGGAAGTTAAGTTCGTGGTATGGAACGCTATCTATACATTGCATAATAGGCTTTGCAAGTGTAAGTTGGAGTACGTAGGTCTTGTCCAAGACCATCACTTGAATGTCCTTTATCTGTTGAATCTCTCCTAAATGAACTAGTGAAAGTAATGACAATTTAAGAAAGTATGTTAAATAATATAAGTACTTATCTAGAGTAGTTAAGGGTTGTCTAGTTAAGGTGTTAGGGGGGCATAGGAATGGTCACTTTGTATCTTACATAGATGAGTCTTAAGAATGACTCTAGTTAGGGAAGATGTTGTTTGTGTGGAAATGATATAAACTTAGGTAGTCTGAGGAATTATTTAGGTAGTCTTGAAGAGGTCAATCATGTACGTTATCTTCTTAATTTACATAAGTAAGTTTTTTGATAGCATTTGGTATGAGAATGTCATATTGTCGATATGTTGAAGTGTTGATGTCTTGTAAGTGTGTATGCGTCTTATTATACGTATTCTTGAGGATCATTTAGGTGTGCTTAGGGTGGTTGTATGGGAGGTCTCTCTTTGTGTTGCTTAAGTGTGTCTTCGAATATCTTTTAGTGAGAAGACTACATGCTAGTAAGTTTTAAAAGGGAATAGAAAGCACTTCACTCTAACAGTGAATTCCTTCACTTTACAGTGAGTTGAGCTCACTGTTAAGTTGGTTCAAAATGTGTTAAATTGTTTAAACATTATCTTATGTGTTTCAAAGTTGTTAAATGTTACTCTTATAAATATAATATGATTTTTAAATGAAAAGATGCATATATCCAATAAATGTCTGTTTTCATGATTTTCATGCATAATGTAATACATAGTACATGTGTTGTACTAATCCATGCTTTTATTTATCTCTATAGTTGTTGGTAGGTGAGGAGCATTTGGGAAGCAAGACTTTGATTGTACCCTTATTCAAGTGAAGTTGAAGTATGTCGTCAATTGATTTGAGGGAGTTGATGTCTTTTATGTTTCATATTTAAGTATTGCAATAGACTAAGTATTTCTATATTAGTATTGTGTATGGGCCGTGTTCGAAAAGTATTCTCGTGTCTTATGTTTGATGAGATTGAGACTTAGTATTCTCTATGACATTATATGAAAGAGTTTTTAAAGACTATGAAGTGTTTTGAAAAGTTTTGATTCCTCACTACTTTTTATTATGTATATGCGATGAATGATATGTACGGGCTTGTACAAGACCTCCGACGGGTAAGTACCCATGTCATAAATCCGAGATTGACACTAACTTCTAGGGTATGGTTTTGGGTTGTGATAGAGACTTGGGAGTATATATTCTCTCTGCGATAAGGAAAGTGATTTAACACATTGTTATCCAAATTTTGAAGTAGAGGACTCAGTATCCTCTCCGCCACACAGAAAGAATCCTTAGTCGTCCCACCCTAAAACCCAAAATTTGCTATGATCTTTAAAGTCCCAATTCGTTGGGATAGATTAGTTTCTTCCAAATTCCTTTTTGATTCAATAAACCAACACATATTTATGAAATCTGACTCAAAATATAGCAAGGAACAACCGTCATTCGCAAAACCCTCACTTCAAGAACTCGAAAAAACCATTATTAAAGGACGAACTTAAAACTCAAGAATTCATCAAGAACCTCTACATAAACGATTTCATTAACGAATTTAATGGAATGACTACATGATTGGCGTGTGGAAGGAAAAATACATCACAATTAGAAACATCACATACCTAAAAGAACAACGTGCTTGATGAAACTTAAAGGAAAAGCTTTGAAGATGAATCATAGCCTTAGCGTCTTCTTGAAGTTAATGAGCGTAGAAATATTAGGACTGAATGAAAGGGTTTTGTTAATGAAAATTGATTTTACTACGCGCTTGGTGTAATTTTGATGACTTTCTAAGGATTTTTAGGAGATGACTTTCTAAGGATTTTTAGGATTAAAATATCCTTAAAATAAATAAATAAGCTGGAAGTCGAAATAATTTTCCAGCAGGCACTGAGGTCCGTATTGACCACGTAACGCGGAGCCATCATAAACCTGCTAATGATAGCCAATTTTTGTATCTTTCTGGGAAACAAAATTTATTTATTTACAGTTTTGAATTGATTGTGCAGATATTAAGAAAAATTAAGGGACTTTTATGTAGTATTGTAGTTACAGGTTTTCAGAATTAAGCTATATAAGTTAGCTTCTTACATTTTTAAGGTTTAGTCAAGAACATATTGCTCTAACATTTATAAAAGCATCCTTCTCAAATTTATTAAACGAACATATAATTTACGATGTTCAAACGTTACTTTTTTAATAACAGTTCGGACAAAAAGAACCATTTCCAAAATTAGGGGTACAGGAAAGGGTGGACCACATTTGATATTATCTGATCTTATTTATGTGCTTTTGCCTTGAATTATTTCTAAAAATTTTTTTTCAAAGCTTGAAATTTACTGTAACCCAAACTTACCAACTGGTAAATGTTAGTCTAATGTTAAGGAGACATGAAAATAATATTATTTTAACTAATTTTTTTAAAATTTTTTTTAAGACTGGAGTTGGAGAAAAAAATCTAAAAAAATAAGAGAACGAGAATCTTCAATCTTAGAGAGAGAATTTGCTGTAAAGAAATACTAATGAAATGGACACTACAAGCATGAAAAGAGCGAGACTTAAAAATTTCTTGATGATGCATGGAACAACCGTATGAATTGGGATGTCATACACAACAACAAGTTAACTAATGTTAAGACAACTATTAAATAATAATAGTTATACAAAAATTACCAAAATAAAAATAATATAGATATTTGTGACATAGCTTTTGTTTCTAAACAAAAATAGTTGCATCATATCTTATTTAACGAAGGACGTACTTTAGAATTGTGAGCTTTGTTTTTACTAATCTTTTGTTTCTATATTTAAATGCCGGGGTTTGAGAAAAGAAATCCAAGAAAATAGAAAGAAAATCTTGAATCGCAGAGAGAAAATCTGTAGCAAAGACAAACGAAGGAAATGGACACTACAATCATGACAAGAGCGAGACTTAAAATTTCTCGATGATGCATGGAACAACCTGATGAACTGAGATGTCATACACAACAAGGTAACTCATGTTATGGAAGCCATTAGATAATGTTTACACAAATAATAGTAAAATAGATATTCTTGACATATGTTTTGTTGCTAAGCAAAGATAGTCCTAGTTCATCCAATTTAATGAAGGACATAAGTTCAGAATTGTGGGCCTTATTTTTACTATGTTTTTCTATTTAAATTTTAAGGTTAGGGTTGGAGGAAATAAATCTAAGAAATGAGATAGATAATATTTAATCTCAAAGAGAGAATCAGTATTGAATAAATATAAAAGAAATGGACACACCAATTATGACAAGAGTGAGAGTTAAAAGTTTCTCGATGATGCATGGAACAATCTGATGCGCTGGGATGACATACACAACAACAAAGTGACTCATGCTAAGGCAGCTATTAGATAATAATAGTTCTAAAAACAAATATAAATAAGTTATATATTCATTACAAAACTTTTACTACTAAAAGAATTAGTTGCAACTCATCCTATTCAACAAAAGACATATGTTCAGAATCATGAGCTTTATTTTTACTGAAATTTTCTTTGTAAATTATAAAGCTAGGGTTGTAGAAATGAAATCCAAGAAAAGAGAAAGAGAATCTTCAATCTCAGAGCGAGAATGAGCAGCAAAGAAACACAAAAATAATGGACACTACAATCATGACAAGAGCGAGACTTAAAAATTTCTCGATGATGCATGAAACAACTTGATCAACTGGGATGACATACACAACAACAAGGTAACTCATCTTAAGGATGCTATTAGATAATAATAGTTACAAATAATTAAACAAATAATAATAAAATAGATAATCGTGACAAACTTTTGTTGCTAAACAAAAATAGTCGCAACTTATTCTATTTTACGAAGGACATATATTTACAATAGTGAGTCTTATATTCTATTAGTTCACCATTGTATTTATAAAAATAAGCATCTATGTCAGTTGAAACAATGATCTATTATTCCATATAACTTCCTCCCATAGAATTGGGTTCAATCAACAAATAAGAGTACACGAAATAATGCATAGAAAATCGATGAAAAAGATATTGTTCCAGACATGCCTAAAAATTCTCATTGATGAAGAAAACGGAGAATGTTCAAAAAAAATTAACTGTAAGTTGGATTAAAAAGTTGGCTATAAGATTTTCGCATTATCAATCTAACTCACCCGTTAAAATGTACATTCCTAAAGATCACTAGATTTCTTTAATTAGTACTTTCTCATTTATTGTTACTTATTTTATAACTTATAAAACACCCATATTTCTCTATAATTTGAAAGTCCAATTGAACTCATGTTTATTGAACAATTGATTAGTTTCATCTTTATAAAAAAAATACAATGCATTGTTTCTACGGAAAAGGACTTAAAATACCCTCGAATTATTGAAAATGGTACAAAACTACCCTTCATACACCTATTGGTTCCAAAATACCCTTTTCACCCACCCATTGGCTCCAAAATACCCTTGTCATTCACCTTTGTGTTGAAAATTGACCACTTATTTAACAGTTTCAAATTTAAACTATTTCAATATTTTTAAAAATATTTGGAGCTCAACTATTGGATATAATTTAATTTTAATATTATTTATAAACCAACCCACTACCCACCCATTACTAATTAAGCCCCACCAAATTAACAAACCATTTCTAATATCGAAATCACCCTAAACACTACTACAGCAAGACGAAATTACAGATGCTGAAAAGGACATTCAAAATTATTGAGTTCGAATTGAAGCCCCAATTAAATTTAGGTTGAACTGCTTATTTAGAAGGACACTTTCAATAGGATTTTGTTTCAAGTTTGAATTCGAAATTTATGATTAAAGGTAAAGAAGTAGCACCTCTCGAATTAATTGATGCGCTTTTAAATATAATTCAATAAATATTTATTATTTGTTTTAAATGTTGAAACATCAATATATATTGTTTTTTTAAAAAGTTATCGATTAAGTAACATCACATAATTGAGACAAATGAATAATGAAGATGAACATAGTCAGACTTTTAAGTTTATCGGTAATTTTTATTTAGACACTTAAATTGTAATTTTTATTGAGGACTTGAATGTATGATAATGTACTTCTATAGACATTTTCACCTCAATGTTTTAGAAACACTCATTGTAGTAGATTTTTTGTTCTGCTTTAGTAATGAAGCTGGTTTTTTAATTAGGTGTGATTTAATTAGTAATGCGTGGCTAGTAGATTGGTTAAAATTATATCAATAAGTTAAATTATAACAAATAGTTGAGGGTCCTGTATTAAAAAAATATTTAAATCATTTACATTTAAAATCTTTAAATAAGTCGTTAATTTTGAAGCCGGAGGTGCATGAGAAGGGTATTTTGGAGACAATAGGTGTATGGAAATGGTATTTTGGAGCCAATAGGTGGATGGAGGGTAATTTTGTACAATTTCTGATACTTCAAGGGTATATTAGGCCCTTTTTTGTTATTTCTATTAAATTTCATCTTCATATACGAAAATCTGTTTAGATGTTTTCATTTCTATTCATGTGTATGTCACCTAAAACTAATGTTTTTGTGGAAAGATTTCTGCAATGATTTTTAACTAGGAGTACCCATTAATATTTCTACTTTAAGGCAATTAAATATTTGTTTTATTTTCTAATAAATGTAATCAGGTAATCCATTTGTGGCTTAAACAAAAATTTCTATTCATAGATGTAATAACTTGGCCCTCGAAAAGGGCTAAAGAGGGGTTCGTACAAGTCATCATAAATGTTATGTGTGTGGTCAATTTAGAATAATCACTTCTCTCAGAAAAAAAATAATTTGGTGCATAATTACCTACAAGATTAAATATCTTTAAGTGCTCTTTCCAACGCCACCAATTTTGTTTCATTTCATATTCAAAGTAAAACGATATGCCTGATTTAGTGAAGCCTCTTGTTGTAAGACAACTCAACAGTTTTTAAAGGGATAGTTTGGTCTTTTCCCGTTCCTTCTAGGCCTAAGCCATGTTTTCCCCACCCAATTAAGGGACTAAATAGTGTTAAAATATTTTTCACGTACTTCAACACTTATATGAATTAGAGCAAGGTTCCAAGAGGAGAAAATCTAGGGTTCAAGAATTCTTCAAATATCAATCGATTGCACAAATAACCTTTGTTTTTAACACGTATGTAAGACTATTCATAGTGTTGGACTAGTTTTTCCTCAAACACGAAATCTCAATTGAATAAAAAATTGTCACATCTAAAATATTCATTCATAGTTCTTGAGATTGAATTTATTTCTATAACAATTGAAGTTTTTATTTCCTTTGTTTTTTAGAATCTTATAATATTATTTATGCTTAGTATCAAAAGGACTTGTATGAAAGTCTCTAATGCAATGACTTTGAGTTTGAAAGATAAATATAATTTTGAGTTATCATTGGTTTTTTCTCGACATCTATCCTAGTATTAGAGGTTCCATAGAGGTTAGAGTTAAGGAATTTCTCAATACATCATTCCTTTAAACACTTTTTTGAAAATTATTATAATAATTATTATTTTTGCAATTATGTATTTTCAGACATTCCAATAGAGTTTACATTGAGGTAAATTTTTTTTGAAGCCTATTTTAACTCCAATTACTCCTCTACTAAGCAGTCAACAAAGCCAAGGGTTCGCTTGCGGATCATAAATAGTTCACGAGTGTCGGCAACGTCACTTATGTAGACTCAGGTGTGAAAAACTTTGTGTCATAACACATTTTTAATGAGTCCTAGGACGTCTATGAAATCATGTCTAGTAGAGTCCATCTTTCGGTGTGAAGCACGTCATATCTATAATGCGGAGGATACAATATTTAGGTACATTCACTTTTTTCTCACTCTTGTTCGTGTGATAGAGTTCAACTCTAGAAAAATTTTCTCTAACTGGTTCTTACACATTTGTTTTCAGGGCATGCCTCTGGGAAGAGCTATTTGAGGACGTCCTATTAGGAGGAATGTTAAGATGATCCGATGCACCAAAAGTTGAACCCCCTACGATTGATGTCACCAATGTGGAATTGAGGAATGTTATCCTGATGCTGACTTAGGTTGTCGAAAACAAGGTTGGTCAACAAGGTGTTGGTCTTCATGATGTGGCTTATATATCCAGAATCCCTATGTTTTTGAGGATGAATCCCCTAAAGTTCACAAGGTCTATGGCCTTTGAGGATCCAACGAACTTTGGGGAAGAACTTCAGAATGTGTTGGACATCAAAATTGTTACTAATGTAGAGCATGAGGAGTTAGCCTAATATTAACTCAAAAGTGTTGTTAGGATGCGGTATGATCCATAGAAAAAGAATAGGGTAGCAGGTACACCACATTTGAGTTGGGATGCGTTTCAAGATGGTTTGTTCGGGCTCTTCTTTCCCGAAGAGCTAAGGGAAGAGAAATTAACAGTTCATATGAAGTAGGAGTAGATGTGTTACGACCTGAGAGTACTCCCTAAGCGTAACACAGTGTAGAGGTCTTATACATGTCCTTATCATTCATTCATTGCATAGGTATGAAAATTCGTGCGGATTTAATCGTTTTCATAATATAACACAAGACATAAAAGTCATCTCTTTAAAAATCATAGATACTAAGTTATGTCACTAAGTCTCATCTTGCCATCATAGACACAACTTCAATATAATAGGGACACCACCCTTACAATATAAAAGGAACACTACTATTCTATTACAAGAACTTCAAGAAACTCTTAACATAAAGGTCCTTGAATCATTAAGGATGCACCCGAACATGGGAATAGTGATCCAAGTTCTTTATTCTGGGAAATGTCCATTAGTCATCACCAGCTACACTTGGTGTAAAAAGATGTAGAAGAATGGTATTCGTACAAGAATGCAGAGAGTATGATAACCATGCAAAAACATATTTTTAAGAGGACATTTAGTTAAAAAACATGCCTCATGTCATTTTAGTTAAACTCATTAAGCATTTGATACAACAAGAATAATATAGTTGACATACATCATAAGACATGGATAACATTCACAATAACACATAAAGTCATTTATCACATTTAAGAAACATTCAATATATCCAATACATTACCTTTCCTTTGTACCTTAGATCCTTACCCCAAGCAACCCTTAAGTAATACTTAGTGCAATGCATGAATAATGTCCCATTCCACCATTCATACCAATGTATCACCTTAAGTTCACCAAGGGTGAGCATTCATGTAACCTTCATCAATCCAACCACATATATTCAGAAGGACATAGAATATCATGAAACATAATATGTACATAAGAACAATCACCTAAGACAACCCCAAGTAACAATAGTGCATTGTGCTACTATGAAGTGTTACTATGAAGTCATCCTCGACTAGGAACATCATACTGAATAAAATACAACACATGCATTTAACATTAGATATAATACCACCATACTTCACACACTCATATACGGAATCATTCATTCATTATACCTTAGTCATAATCCATTTGGTCTTTATGCACATCTCATGAAAAATATACAAGTCCATACCATAGGAAACACTATAATGAAACCATAGTCAACATTGCATATTTGGAGTTCAGCTCATCAATACATCACAAGATCTTACTCAAAGCCCAAATCTAAATCTACTAATGTAAAGTATATGTAAATCCCATAAACTCACACACACCAAGTGAACTTACAAAGAGGTCACAAGCATTGACCTATACCTAATACATCATCTGAACAAGTATAGACAACAACATGCATAGTATGTGAGACCAACATCATGTATATCAAATTATATAAACAACATACATATTATTTATATCAAGTATGTTAACATCATAACGCCATTCATAAGATATATACATATACATAAACAACCCACCCTAGAACTCCTCTAAATACTTACTTGTGCAATGTCTAGGCAAAGTCTCATTCCCTTACCTACACTAATTAACATATCTTAGGTAGTCCTTGTTAGTGTTCATAGTCTTACTTTCGTTTGTTCATTTTAAGATTCGAATGAACCTCCCTTCTTTTGTGAAGGAACAGCTCTCGTTGTCAAGTTCACTCGATGCTAAGCTAATTTCCCTTTTTTGAGGAGCCTTTACGTCTTTCTTAAACATTAGTTCATAAGATAGGCCTTAGGGTATTAACCCCTTATATAACATATACATGGCTCAATGGTTATATGATGAGAATGTCCTTTCATCAAAAACCCACATCATGTGAGAATGTCCTTTCACACAATCATAACATTCATAACATAGTGTAGTTTAGAGTAAAATTTAGGAAATATTTCAAGGGACTCTCGTTCACTAGATTATCATTAACCTTCTTCTTTCATGCATTCATGTGTGTGTAAATATTTTAGAAAACCTTTCACATAAACACCTTTAGACAACACATGTTCGTACTATACTAGTCATATACTCTTCATGCACAATATGACATAAAAGTGGATAGAAAAATTATTCTTTCAATCAACACCCTCAATATATCATACTCATAGTTATGCATGGGGTGTGTGTGTTACATATTTATCCTTGTGACCACATAATAGCAAAAACATTGTTATTTAGGGAAATCCCTTCAAAGGATCATAACATGTTTATAATATCCCCAAGTCATGGACAATTCACATATAAAGCATTTAGGGATTGTAGACCATATACCAACATTTCATCATAGGAGATAAGAGCACATTAAACATTTGAATAGACAATTCCTAACATGTTTAAGATAACACTTTCATATAGGGGTTATTTAGGTAGGGTACATTCAACAATAGTAATTATCACAATCAAGCATGTAGACCATACCTTATCCTAACATCCTTATTCACATTATGCTTCACATTATCAATACACCCTAATCATGATACTAAAATTGAGGACTATATACACAAACTTCATGGACACCTTCATACTAATGTTCATCATAATAACAATTTAAATTATATCTATTTCCCTCAAGGACATAACCACAACATGTATAGATAGGGAAGAAATAAGCACTGCCACCATAAGTGGACTAAACCATACAACATAAATTCTAAAAATATAGACAAGAAGTTAGGAAAACTTACCAATTATCCAAGACATGATCATCATTGACCAATTCTCAAAAATTTAAAACAATAGTTAAAGATAGTAATAGCATTCAATAGTATATCAGAATCTATGTTTAATTCGATTAACATCCAATCAAGATCACAGAACCCATTTTATATGCTAAATTGATATATTAGGGAGATCATGGGTTCTTCAAGGAGTTTCATTGAAAATAATCGTTTAAACCTTGATTTAACATTGATTTATCCTTATAATGTCTTCGAAAACAATTTGTAAACTGCACCCATGCTTAGATTGGAAATTGGAAAATTTCATCATCTAAACTCTTTAGAAAATCATTATTAGAACTCCTTGATTGAAAGGTTATCCAAGGATCAAAAGTTATAAAACCTTATAGATTGAAGACCCTCGAAAATTGAACAAAAAATCAGTTGAAAATTTATCTCCTAGCATTATCTTGAGATTGACCTCCAATGGAGTTTTTTAGAGAGTCTATTTTTGGAGGGAATGCTTTAGTTTTGAAGAATGAATTCTAATTCTACATTAAGGTATTTTACATAACCTAAAATACTCTAAAATAGGTAAAATAATCATCCACCATTTAATTAGAATGTGGGGTGAATTTACCAATTTTACCCTTGGTTGGCCGAGACTTTGGCACTGTTGCAGGTGGCCGTTGACAGACCATGAATTGATTGAAGGTTCCATCCTATTTATCCGTAAATGTTGGGTGAGGTTGTCGTTTTGGGGTCTAAGCTACCACGGCTTAGTGTGGAGCCACGTACCTTTTCTACGGGCGTCAATTGCTTAACGGTTCGTCATTTATGGTCGTTGCTCAAGCTATCTTGGCAGCTTCATGGGCAATGTCTGGTACCTCCTCAAGGACCCCTAGTGTTGTTCTTGGGGAGTCATACCCGGATATTTCGACCCTAAACACGGACATTTAGATAGTAGGGTCACCTACCATCATAGAATACTCCAAATGACACTTCAAAACTCAAAAGACTAGTTCAAGATGTCTTGGTCGTCCTTTAAAATTTTACCTTTAAAATCTTTAAACCAACTGTTAAAATCTGTTCTCACCTTATTAGAAAGTTATTATCTCTTAAAACTCATGAGAGGCTCTAGTTAATCATAGTTCATTTTGCGGGTAATAAAAGTATGATTGTGCTAGAGTAAACCCTCATGTTAACTCAGCTATCCCGCTATGCTCTTGAGATGTTAGCTGATATGAGGAGCAAGATGTGCTTTTTTTTACTAGGCTAGCCTGCTTAAAAAGTAAGGTAGGTAAGGTGGCAATGTTAAACGGGTTTATAGAAATAGACAACCCCATGATTCATGTACAGTAGGTTGAGCAAGACAATTTGAAAGTAAAGGAAGATTTCTTCAATAAAAGTTCCAAGGCAACAAATCTTGAGTCCCTCCAAGAGAAGATCGGGAATGTAAATTGGTCATCCATGTATCAAAGGTTATCTGAGACTGATCCATTGTCAGATAGTGCTCATGTACCAAATATAAAGAATTATTGAAGGAAGAAACAATCCTAGAATTATAGAGATCATATTTTTCAGTCGGAGGGCACTATGGCACAACTGTTCACTCGCAACCCACTTTGTGGTAAGTGTCGTTAGATTTAGCCGGGAAAATTCCATGTTGATATTTATGGTTGTTACTAGTGTTAAATTAAGGATCACTTTTCTAGGGAATATATGGTGTGGAATCAGGTAGTGAGGCAGGAGGGCCCAAACTTCTTCAGCACCCCCACTGGGTAGGACTACACCAAAGGGAGCTACTTCAAGAACATGTCGAGGTTCAAACCGTTTGTATTCTATATCAAGTTTCAACGATAAGGAGAGATCCCTATGTTTTTCTAGTGGTATTCTTAAACTATTTTCTTATTTGTATAAAGACCTTGCTTGATCCAAACAGGAATTTGTCTCCTATGGCTCTTTATTTATCAAGGAGGTTCGGTGATTTTGTTGTACAACTTCTTTATCCCTATAGTGTTTCTATACATATGGGAGAGCCTATCCTGGTTGGAAGAGTGTACCGTTATTGTACCATCTCTATCTATCATAATGACACCATGAACGACTTAGTTTTGGTATATATAGTGGATGTTTATTTTGTTCTAGTTATGGACAGGGTCCATGCTTCTTATGCCTCAGTTGAATGTAGAGCTGGAGTAGTCAACTTTCTGTTTCACAATGAGAAGGTTTTAAAGTGAAAGATGTAACATCTCGCAACTAGAAAGAACTATAAAGGAGTTTAAAATCTTGAAATACTTATTTATGGGAACTGTAAAAGAAATCGTGAAACCTAAATAATTGAAAAGTGAGTTTTTGGTCAGCTTCAAACGGCCATAACTCCTAGCTCAGGAGGAATTGGGTGTAGTACTAGATCTGGTTCGAAATCTGTCGGAAAGATCTTTCCAAAGCCAAGATTTCAAGATTTAAATTTCGTATGAGTGATTTATGCTCTTTAGAAATTGGGCTATCGAAACAAGGACATTGCCCAAATTTGGATTCATAAAGGCTAGTTTGGTGGTTTCCTTATCCTATTAATTTATTTAGTTTTTGGTTATCAAGTCAGGAGTCTAAGTTGAATTAGATCAGTATACACTTCTAACAAAATAGTTAGGGTTTTGATAGAAAATAAAAGATGAGGTGAAAGATGAGAAAGGAGAAGGGCGTTTAAGATTCGTCAAAATCGTCGAAATAACTTGTGGATTTCGTTAGGGGTGATCCCTTAAAATGTATGTCGGTATATCTCAACATGGGATCCGTTCCCCTACATGCAAAGCATGGTTTGTTCGGCGTGTTTTCATTCCAAAAAGATTAGATTTTGAATAATCTCGAATTGTTTTTCTTGAATTTCTTTCGTTCTCTAACATGAGTTGAGATTTAGGAGTTCTTTTTGATCTTAGAAGAGTTGTTCTTGAATTTCTTGGGTTAGATCCTCGTATATATTATGTGGGAACTTAAATCTATGTGAATTTGATAAAAGAAATCCAAAAAGAATGATTTAACGTCAGACAAATGAGATGAAAATTCTTCAGGCGTAACCTTGGGGGGAGGAAGGCGCGGCGCACCCAATATGCACCAAAGGGCCTGGGGAGGCGCACCTCTAATGTGCCATTTTGGTGCCTCAGTTAGATAGGGGTGGCGCGGTGCACCCAGGACGCGCCAAAATCGGCAATTTTTGTTGACTTTTCGTAAGTTAGTCTGATTAAGCCTTTTTAAAGTGCACTATAAATGACTTCCTATCATATAGAAATCATCCAGAAACATGAATTACCACCTTGAATCCATAAGTTCAAATTCATGGAGAGTTTAGATCCAAGTCTAGAAAGTTCTTAAAGTCTTTTTAAGAAGTCTTAGACAAATACTTTTAAAATTTGTTTTAGTAGATAAAGATCAAGTTGAGTGAAGATTAAAGTTAATAAGAAGAAGTTCATTCCAAGTTCCATAACTCTTTTATGAACGTTTTAAATTCGTTTCAAAGACTAAAATTTGAGTTCAGTTCAGAGTGAAGTTCAGCCTTTTCTTTAAGGAATTAAATGGGGACTAAGTATACCCAAAGGAGTGTAGAATGTTTTCACATTTAAATAAGAATGGAACATATATTTCCAAAGAGTGTTCATGCTAGTTTTTCAGAAAACAGTAATAGCTTTCAAAATAAAGCAAGCATTGAGATTTCCAAAGTAGCCTTGGAGCTATGTTTTGAGCATTAATCTCAAATCATAGAAGTAAGTATGTTTTTAAAAAAAACATAAGAACTAGTAAAATGATATTTTTGGGAGTAGTATTGAGCACCAATATGGGGGAGAGTTCAGATAACTCCCTGCCCCCAATAACCATGTACCCACCATAGTTATCAAAGGGTCATACTATTAAGATGATTTCTTTCGTATTTTTTATCATAGACTAGTGGATGCATTAGGCAGTTCAAGTCAGATATCGATTGCATGATATAGGATGGACCTGGCAGCCTAAGGAAACACGTTGTATCCTCACCCTAGCTCTTAAGTAATGGTTAAGTGTTGGAGAAATTCCTACAGAAGTCAAATGTATTGATATATATACAACAGTGTATTCGTATTTTTACATACATTTCAGAGTTATTTGTATCCTTTAATACATTCGGAATTTACAACATGTTTCTTCACAACTTTTCTTTATATTGGACTTTCTTTTGAATTGCTTTATATTGAAATGAGTCAGTAGTATTGAGTTATGTTATTCTTGAGTTGAGAAGAGCCAAGGTAAGTGTTCCTTCTTACTCTTTTAACGAATAAGTTATTTTGGAGTTCCAACTCACATACTCGTACATTCAATATACTGATGCTTCTTGGCCTGTATCCTATGACGATGAAGACATAGGTAACGAGGATCGGCATCCAACGCATCATTGATCTAGTTGAGAAATCATGATCCAGTTGGTTAGCCTTCTTGCATTCGAGAGGACATATTTTATTGCTTTCTAGTTAGTTCATTAGCATGTTGCGGGGTTTGTCCCAACCTCTGTCTCAGTCATTTTAGATACTTCATAGAGATTTAGTAGTTCAGTTGTCTCTACACTGTTACTTCAAACATTATTTGAATACCTGAGTCGCCATTTGGGATAAGTAATTATATATATCTTGGAGGTATATTTCTTGTGTTTAAGTCATATGCTAAGTTAACTAAGCCAGGCCAAGGGTCCGCTCGAGGAAACAAATGATCATTGAGTATCGGTCACGCCCCGGGTGTCGTCTCGGGGTGAGGCAAAAGATTAGTTCACCATTGTGTAAGGGTAATTTCATTTCATACCTTAAGTTCAAAAAGTTATTTTATAAGGGTTGTATCTATCACTTAGTTCGAGTGAATTAATCTAGAGTACAGACAACACATCTGTCTAGTTAATTCCAATTTTATGTGAGTTTCTATAGGTGTTTCCTCATGAAATCCATTGAGTACCTCCCGTGACAGAATACACTTTAAAAGAGATATTCTTCTTGAGACTCAACCCATTTCTTCATATAGAATGAAGCAAGCTAAGTTAAAAGAATTAAAAGATAGTTGAGAGATCTTCTTTATAAGGGTTTCATCTGACAAAATATCTAACTTTCGTGGCGCTCTAGTATTATTCGTGAGGAAGAATGATGGTTTCCTTTTTACGTATATTAATTAATTAAAGTTGATCTAGGTCACTATATAGAATAAACCCAAAACAATACGCATAAAGATACCTCGCAAAACCTTTACATCACAAGGACAAAGTTGTGTTAACAAAAAAGAGTAGAAGTCATAAAAGTAGACCAAAACAAAGTTGTCTCAAAAAGAATAAGATGAACTTTACAAGGTTCATAAGGAGACAAACATGTACAGGATGTCAAGTTCTCACTCTTCTATGGTCCCTGCGTCCAATAAGACTGATCCTCATGCATACACATATTCAAACTCAACTTAGTGTAAATAGAAGGTGTATCCTAGCATGAGGTCGATCGTGCGCGCTCAAAATAATAAGGACGGAGCTTATCCTTTTGAAACGATCTCTGAAAACTACCACACTATCAAGAATACGATCACAACATCAATAAAGTCATACATACACTAAAAACACATACAACTTAGATGGAGAAGTTTTAGAACCAAACGAGATTTGTGGGACCAGTGCTGGAATT
This sequence comes from Solanum pennellii, assembly GCF_001406875.1. Classification (NCBI taxonomy): domain Eukaryota; kingdom Viridiplantae; phylum Streptophyta; class Magnoliopsida; order Solanales; family Solanaceae; genus Solanum; species Solanum pennellii. The sequence continues at coordinate 31,940,246 of NC_028637.1, read as the reverse complement.
TTTTTTATTTGACACAATCAATAGGACCTATAATATTCATCGAATTCATATACATAAAGTTTACTCAAATTGGGGCCTAAGACAGTGAAAACAACAATCAAGCAATAAATTAACAATTAATCTTAGCTAAGGCAACAACTTTACCACCTAAATTTACCTCAAATAGAAATTTGCGTACTCAATTCAATTAACCACGAATCATTGAAAATTACAGATATGTGGGACATTGAATTATATAAATCGTAGCTTATATGAGTGAGAAATTGTATATTCCATTTAAAACAAAATATGCCTTCATCTCCATATCATTTTTAAATACAGGACATGACTCATGTAGCACAAGTCCTGCGACCATGACCTTGTTGGTAAGTTGCCCACCCATGAATGCAAAGGGAGATTTAGTGAACACGAAGGTAAGCACAGTCTAGGTCCCCGCATACACGATTAGGTCCTCCAAACTCAAAGGCTCACGAATGCAGATGAGACTAACGCGAACAAGAAAGATACTCCCACTAGTCTGCGAATATGATCCTCAACTATGAAAATAAAAAATAGTCCACACCAGCTAATGTATATAAACTACATCGTCATGTTCCAAATTCTCCAACAAGGCACTCTGAATTCGTTCAAAACCATTTAATTGTAAAAGATTATGCAACCCAACCGAATTTGATATTCTAGGCTCAATGGAGAAGTAACTATTTCCATACGAAGTCATCTCTAGGAAATGTAGGTCCCATTCCCAAACTCGTCTTTATGTGAAAATTCATAAGAAGACTAAGAATCAACCCAGAAGCCCCGTGAGCTAACGAATAGTCATTCTAGACCAAACTCAATATTTGGGTGCAAAAAATGGTGAATGAATTTTCATGTGATCTTATTTACTCAGAATGTTGACTAAACTAAAATTTAGGCCTGAAGTTAAATGTTAATAAGCTTTTGCATACACTCATAGAGAAAGCTTTGGGAGTATGTCAACTATGCTACTTTTCTAAATTGATCCTTTCAGAGGTGATGTAATTGTCAGAATTGAATTTGAAGGTCATCTTCTTGAAGTTCGTATAAAAAATGACTATTCAAGGTTCAAAAGCTCAAAAATACTAAAACTCTCATAAAAACTATAAAAACGACAAGATGACCAAACTATAAGTCTCATCTAGGAAAACATTAAACGATAAATAATAGGCATAACAAATTAATTAGATACAGTTCATTACAGTTCAGAGTTTTTGTACTATAGTTTTCATATCACATGGAGTTAATTCCACAATTTTTTTTGATAACTCATTGAGTTTATAAGAACTTTATTTGTTATTGTTTTAATAAGTATTTTCCTACTTTTTATGCAATAATTTTGCTTCTAAAAATGTTTGATGGGTTTGATTGGGTTACTTAATTGGTTTTCCACGTGGCAGCTTTCGTGGGCTCCCTCATGATGCTTTGGATTTTGACAATCAACATAAATATTATACGAGTTTACGTCACAAAAAGGTATAATCTATCTAATGTGAATTTTTAAAGTAAACTCATATTATATACTTAAAGTTTCACTTTAAAAAATTGATTATTATTAATCACAAAAATGGACAACAAGTAAATTGTTACTTAACCTCTAAATTACGTTAACATGAAAAGAGAAATAGACAGATTTATTGACCAGATTTTAATTTTTAAAAATGTCCAAATACGAGGAATACAATTATCATATTTTCAAAAGAGTAAATTCAATATTAAAGATCATATTAAATATTTTATCACATATATTCAATCTTATTTGCCCTCTTTTTAAATTAGTTTTCTAGATATACGCCTCAACATTTTATCCCTCAAGCTGAATTTCGTCTTTACTATCATTTGGGAGATTTTTGTTGAATAAGTTTGATTTCTTTATATCTTCATATAAAGTTATATACATGGCGTTGGAAAGATCTTGAATCAAAAACTTGCCGCGAAATAATTCCGTGTGTGGCTATAATTATTAGTGCTCAAATTGTGGTATGTAATCTTCTAACAAAGTTTAATTTCCCAATAGTTTTTACTTGTTACTTGAGATGCATGAATAATTTGAGAAATTTTTGGGTAAAGTTTTTGAAATTTATTTTTTGGAAACTACACACATCCTTATTATAATAATAAAAAAATTTGTTCACCAATTATTTGTTTCTAATTATATTTTTTTACGTGATTGTTTTTTTATCATTACTAATCTCTAAAACCATTTTGTATGAATAATTTTAGAAAGCAAAAGCAATTATAAAATTTATGAAAAGACTCTTTATTCCATTTCTTTTAACTGGATAAGTAAAAATTAGAGAATTATTGCTAAAGGAAAATTTTCTTTACCTACTTACTATATTATATTACTCAAAAAAATAAGTTTCATTTATAGGTTTTAAAAAACCAACTCTATAACAGAAAAATTATTCTAGCACCCACTCCAATATCAAGTCATCCAATAAATGTAACATTCTTAGAACTTTATTCCTTATTTTCCACAGTATAGTGCTTTAATTTTTTATGATATTTTAAGTATCAAGTTTTAGAAACAAATTTAAGGGCATTTTGTCAAATCTGGGGAGAACCCCTAGAAGTAACCGGTGTCATCATCCTCGAAGAGAACTAAGACCAACCTCTTAATTCGCCATTACATTTAATAGGTTAAAAAAAGCGGAAAATTAAAAATTTTCGTCTACCTCTACTTGATGAGGTTTACATAGAACTCTCGCATACACATTATATACATAGGGAGTTTACATAGACTGCTCGCATAGAAAGTACTACATAGGTTTCTACATTTATTGCACTTACATAATATAGCAATGTAATCTCATAGGAAGTGTAGGATAAGTTTCACATATAAACCCTCTAAATCAAATACAACATTCGCGCATAATCCTTACTTCATTACAACAAAGGTCACATATAGGCATATACAATAATCGTCTTTAAATGAAAAGGAAAGAACTAAATGTCTTTAAACTAGAACAACATCAATAGCTAGATAGTGGTATCGTCCTCGGAAAGTGAGGACCTACAGAACTTTGAGAATGAGAGTCTAAGTTATCTCAAATGGCCCTTCTAGAAGCTTAATGGTCGGAACCTACATAATTGTAGAAACATAGAAATTTAGGTTAGTACACACTTTTACTATTTATGGGAATATGGAAATAAAACATTTGAAATCATGCTAAATGTGACATTTGTTTAAAATCATGCTAAGTTACTTTGAAAAAGCCTTTTGACAATCAAGAACACTCATGAGTCAATAATCACATATTCCTTAAGACAATGTCATGTTAAACACAAGACCAACATCATCAAGTATAACCAGGTAAACATGTACATAATTGAGTACATAACCAAACAAACTTCAACATCATGATATAACCACAAAGTGTTTATCAGATGTTCATAACATTACAACATATACAAGACCCTCACTCATAATCCAACATCAAGTCCCTAAGTGCAATGACCAAGTAAATCCCCATAACCTACTCAACCAAGTAAATAGAAAAATGGAACATAAGCAATGTCTAGACTCACATAACTTAACATTAAGAGTAATCATTATCATACATTGCGATATAGACTAGTGGCATGCTCATAAATGAAACTAGCATCATATATTATCATCAACATGTAAAGTCAACGTATGAATATCATTCACTTTAATAGAGCATAAGAACATAAGAACGTCCTCCTAAGACTTCCCTCAAAGGCTAACTAGTGCAGTGTATAGGTATAGTCCCATAACCCTACCTAGACTAAGTCAAACTCCTTAAGTCATCTTAGTTTAAGTTCACTTTATTATATCATTTTACTTTCGGAAACACTTTCCTTAACAAACATAGAGTACAAGAGCTAAATGCGGAATTTGGTGTCAAGAAACCCTACACCAAACGAAGATGGACTACTTTCCAAGGTAGTACCAAAACATGAACATAGCATTCTAGGTGGATCCACTAGTCAGTATTCCTAGGGGGGCAACATAGTTAAAGAACTAGGAGATATACTTCGGACCCTCTTTATGCTCATTTCATTATAGTCTCCAATCTCATGATTACAATAGTGAACCTAACTTTCAAACTTGGGAAGGGACACTCCTCACTTCTAGTTCACTCGATGCTAAGCTAGAGTCCCTTTTTGAAATGTCTTTAAGCCTTTATTAACTTAGTATACGTCATAGAGGACTAACCTTTTGTATATTCTCATCATTATCTCATTAGGAATTGCATGAGAATGTCCTTTCATTGCAACCCTTCATTTGTGAGGCGAACACGTTATCATCATCATGTCATAGTAAGGACATAGGTAGTTCATAATCAAACTTATATTAATACATCTTAATCATAATATCACAATCCATATAGTCAATACATTTCAATTACATTCATCATACAATCATCAATATAATGTAATCACAAACAACACTTCAATTAAACATCATCATTATGTACTAGACATCATAATTGCAGTAAAGGATTCAAGATCATAAAGTCTTACTAATTCACATTCATAAGACTCCTTTAATTTTCTTACCATCAACCAACTATATTCACCCATCAAAAGACTTAATAATGTCATACAATAGTAATCTATACAAAATTTAAGTCAATTGTTTCATCACTAACCAACTCTACATCAATTCGTAACCTAGGGATAGGGGAATAGGGTTAATCATGAGTTACTCAAGAAATTTATCTAATCCCAACAATAAAATACCCTATTCTGTCCATGAGTGAATTAGAATAGATAGAACAAGTCTAACAATCAACACATTTTTCAATTCCCATCAATTCATAAGCAAGATCTAAGATTTGGGGAAATAGGGGAAAGAGACATGTTAAACAGAAAACTCTAACAATTAACATCAATTATTCAATATTATACACTTAATTAGCCATGGGTAATCACAACTAGTCATAATCAATCATCCATTTCAAGTTAAGAAGAAAACCCATTAGAAGAAGAAAACCCTTGGAGTTAGGTGATTTAGAAATCAACATTGAAAGGTCCTCTTGGGGAAACGAATCCCAAGAGTTAAAAACCAATACCTTAATGAAGTTTTATCAACGAAATTTGAGAATAAAAGTTGAGGACTTGGTGTTCTTCTCTAAACTTCATTTATCTTTCAAGGGAGGTTGAGTTGATAGAGAAAGTTGAGAGAGGTGAGAACTTTTGGATTTTGATTTGGGGATTTGATAGTAAAAATGGCTTACAGATGATCTAAAACCAATATATACTCATCCCTAAAATTAGCCAAAATACCCCTCACATAATTGGGTCTTTTGGAGAAGTCAAATTGACTTAATAATGATGCAAACGAATCTAGGTAAAGGCTTCGCGTCGCGGGGGCGATTTCATATCTTTTTTCTAAAAATCCGGTTTGAGCCAGAATACCCCATGGAAACCTCACATCCCATTGAAAATTTTTGCCTTCCTTGTCTTGGCTCTGAATGTTGGCTTCCGCAAGCTGCTTTGGCATCTTGCTTGCCAATGTTTGGGTCCTACTCAAGGACCTCTCGAAGGTTTTTGGGGAGTCTTTATTGAATGTTTGGACCCTTTATACTATATTTTACCTATTTAAAGTCGTTCTACAAGTTTTAGACTCCTTATGACACTCCCAGAACTTCACCAAACATAGGGACGTCTACTAGTTCAATTTTCCTAGTTTCTAGACGTCAAGGTATTTCATTGACACTAACACTGTAATACTTCTAAATAAACTTTCTTAGGTTAGTCTAGGTCTGGAAATATAATCATATATATATATAAAAGAAAACATTATGTCCGCCTACGTGGCACCACCACAAATCAGAATTCTCTTTTAAATTTATTTATTTCCAAAACTAGCCTTTCCTTTTCAAGGAAAAATGTGACTTTTATGAAGAGTTGCGATTTTAATGAACATATGTGACTTTTATGAAAAGTTTTGTCTTTTATGAAAACTTGTGACTTTTATGAATAGTTACGACTACTATGAAGAGTTGTGACTTTTATGAAAAGATGCAATTTTTACGAAGAGTTGCAACTTTTATGAAGAGTTGCAACTTTTATATCAAAAGTTGTAACTTTTCTGAAAAGTTGTGACTTTTATGAAGAGTTGTGACTTTTAAGAAAATTGTGACTCTTATGAGAGGTTGTGACCTTTCCAAATGGTTGCAACTTTTTCAAAGAGTTGTGACCTTTCCGATAAGGCACAATAAATATTTACTCACACTACCCTCTGTTATCTATAAATAGAGGGATTTTCTGCCAC